>NW_016826675.1:9203-16512 GCF_001698545.2 Rhinopithecus bieti
AAAGGTTCAATTCGGTTAGATGAATGCATACAACAAAATGTTGTTTCTCAGATAGCTTCTTTCTAGTGTTTTTCCTTTGATATTCAATTTTTCACCACTGCCCTCAATGAGCTCCCAAATGTCCATTTGTGGATTGGACAAGAACAGTATTTCCGAACTGCTGAATCCAAATAAATGTTTAACTCTCTGAGATGAATGGACACATCACGAAGCAGTTTCTCAGAAATCTTTCTAGTTTTTATCTGAAGATATTTTAGGTTTCACCGTAGGCCTAATGCACTCCCAAATATCCCATCACAAATTCTACAAAAACAGTGTTTCCAAACTGCTGAATGATAAGAAAGATTTATCTCTGCAAGATGAATGCACACATCGTGAAGCGGTTTCTCAGATAGCTTCATTTTGGTTTTTATCATGAGATACTCACTTTTTCACCATTGGCTTCAATGTTCTCCCAAACGTCCATTAGCAGAATGGACAAAAACAGTATTTCCAAACAGCGGATTCAAAAGAAAGGCTTAACTATGTGAGATGAATGCACAAACCACAAAGCAGTTTCTCAGAAAGGTTCTTTCTAGTTTCTATGTGAAGATATTTTCTTTTTCAGCACAAGCCTCAATGTGCTCCAAATATTCCTTCACAGATTCTTCAAAAGAGTGTTTCCAAACTGCTGAATGAAAGGAAAGTTTTAACTCAGTGAGATGAATGCCCACATCACAAAGCAGTTTCTTGGTCTCAATTATCAAAAAAGCAAATATCATGGAATAAAGACTAGAAGGAAGCTATCTGAGAAACCAATTTGTCATGAATGCATTCATCTTCTAGATTTAACCATGTTTTCCATTTGCAGTTTAGAAACACTGTTATTGTAGAGTCTCTGAAGGAATCTTTCTTAGCTTATTGAGGTCAATGGAGTAAAAGCCAATATCTAGAGACATAAACTAGAAGGAAGCTATCTGAGAAACTGCTATGTGATGTGTATATTCATCTCACAGAGTTAAAACTGTCTTTTCATTGAGCAGTTTGGAAACACTGTTTTTGTAGAAACTACAAAGGGATATTTTGAGGCACATTGAGGCCTATTGTGATTAAGAAAATATCTTCAGAGAAAAAGTAGAGAAAAGCTTTCTGAGAAACTTCTTAGTGATGTGTTCCTTCGTCTGATGGAGTTAAACCTTTCTTTTATTTCAGTGGTTTTGAAACACTGTTTTTGTCTATTCTGTGAATGGACATTTGGAAACTCATTGAGGCCAATGGTGACAAAGCTAATATTCCAGTATAAAAACTTGAAGGAAGCTATTTGAGAAACTGCTGTGTGATGTGTGCATTCATCTCGTTAAGTTCAACTTGTCTTTTCAATCAGGAGTTTGGAAACACTCTTTTTCCCCTTTTGGTCAATGGACATTTATGAGCGCTTGGAGGCCAATGTTGAAAAAGAAAATATCTTCTAATAAAAAATAGTCAGAATCTGTCTGAGAAACCACTTAGTGTTGCTTCCAATCATCTCACAGAGTTAAACCTTAACCTTTCTTTTCATTTAGCAGTTTGGAAACACTCTTTTGTAGAATCTATGAAGGTATGTTTGAGAGGCTTTGAGGTTCTATGGTGAAAAATAAAATAAAATATCTTCACATAAAAACTAGAAAGAAGTTTTCAGAGAAAACCCCTTGCAATGTGTGTATTCATCTCACAGAGTTAAAACTTTCTTTTGATTCAGCAGTTTGGAAACACTGTTTATGGGAGTGCTTTAAGGCCTATGGTGCAAAAGAAAGCACCTTGAGATAAAAAGTGTAAATAAGCTTTCTGAGAAAATACTTTGTGTTTTGTGCATTCATGTCACAGTGTTAAAGCTTTCTTTTGATTCAACCGTTTGGAAACACTGTTTTTGTCTATTCTTTGAATGGACATGTGTGAGCTCATTGAGGTCAATGGCAAAAAACTAAATATCCCGGTATAAAAACTAGAAAGCCGCTATTGGAGAACCACTCTGTGATGTGTGCAATCATCTCACAGAGTTAAACTTTTCTTCTCATTGAGCACTTTGGAAACACTGTTTTTGTAGAATCTGTGATGGGATATTTTGGAGCACATTGTGGCTCATGGTGAAAAGTAAATATCTTAAGATAAAAACTAGAAAGAAGCTCACTGAGAATCTGCTTTGTGATGTGTACATTTGTCTCAAAGATGTAAACATTTGTTTTGATTCAGCAGTTTGGAAATCCAAGGAAAGATTTAACTCTATGAGATGTGTGCATTCATCTCACAGAGTTAAACTGTCTTTCTCATTCAACAGTCTGGAAACACTGATTTGAATAATATGCGAAATGACATATGAGAGCACTTGGAGGACCATGGTTAAAAGAAAGTATCTTCAGATAAAACTAGAAAGAAGCTTTCTGAGAAACTGCTTTGTGATGTGTCCATTCTTCTCACAGAGTTAAACCTTCATTTCCATTCAGCAGATTGGAAAAACTGCTTTGTCCAACATTTGGGAGGTCATTAGGCCAATGGTGAAAAGCAAATATCCCAGAATGAAAACTAGAATGAAATTATCTGAGTAATCGCTTTGTGATGTGTGCATTCATCTCGCACAATTAAACCATTCTTTTCATTCAAAAGTTTGGAAACACTGTTCCTATAGAATGCGGGAAGAGATATTTAGGAACGCATTGACACCTGTGGTGAAAATGAAAATATCTTCAGATAATTGGAAAGAATCTTTCTGAGAAACTGCATTGTGATGAATACATTCATCTAAAAGAGTTAAAACTTTCTTTTCATTTAGCAGTTTGGAAATACTGTTTTTGTCCCTTCTGAAAATGGAGTTGGTATCTCATTGAGTCCAGTGGTGGAAAAGTGAATGTCCCAGGACAAAAAGTAGAAGGACGCTATCTGAGAAACTGCTTTGCGATGTGTGCGTTCATCTCACAGAGTTAAACCTTTCTTTTCATTCAGCACTTTGGAAATACTGTTTTTTGTATAATCTTTGAAGGGATATTTGGTAGTTCATTGAGGCCCAAAGTGAAAAAGAATATATCCTCAGATACAAATCAGAAAGAAGCTATCTGAGAAATGGCTTTGTGATATGTATATACATCTCACAGAGTTAAATCTTTCTTTTCATTCAGCAATTTGGAAACACTGCTTTTATAGAATCTGCAAAGGGATATTTTGGAGCCCATTGAGGCCAAAGCTGAAAAAGGGAATATCCCACAATGTAAACTAGAAGGAAGCTATCTGAGAAGCTGCTTTGTGATGTGTGCATCCATCTAGTTAAGTTAAACGTTTCTTTTGAATCAGCAGTTTAGTAATACTGTTTTAGTAAATTCTGCCAATGGAGATTTAGGAGCACATTGAGGCCTATGGCTAAAAGAAAATATCTTCTGATAAAAACTGTAAAGAAGCTGAGAAACAGCTTAGCATTTTCTCCATTCATCTTATGGAGTTAGACCTTTCTTTCATTCAGTTGTGTGAAAAAACTGTTGTGTAGAATCTACAAAGGGATATTTGGGAGCATATTGAGGTCTATGGTGAAATATAAAATACACTCAGATAAAAACTAGAAAGAAGCTTTCTGAGAAACTGGTTTGTGATGTCTGCATTCATCTCACAGAGTTACACATTTCTGCTGCTTCAGCAGTTTGGAAGCATTGTTTTTGGGAGCACATTGAGGCCTAAGGTGAAGGAGAAAATACCTTCAGATAAAACTGGGAAGAAGCTTTCTGAGAAACTGCTTTATTATGGGGGCATTCATCTGACATAGTTAAAACTTTCTGTTTTTATCCATTCTCCAAATGGACATTTGGAAGCACATTGAAGACAGTGGCAAAAAGGGGAATATCGCAGTATAAAAACTAGAAGGACCTGTCTGAGAAACCACTTTGTGATGTATGTATTCATCTCTCAGAGTTACGCCTTTCTTTCCATTCAGCAGTTTGGAAAGACTGTTTTTGCAGAATCTGCAAAGGAATATTTGAGAACGCATTGAGGCCTATGGTGAGAAAAGATACCTTCAGATAAAAACTAGAAAGAAGCTTTTGGCAGACTGCTTTGTGATGTGTGCATTCTTCTCACAGAGTTAACCCTTCTTTTCATCCAGCAGATTGGAAACACTCTGTCTATTCTACAAATGGACATTTGGGAACTCATTGAGGTCAATGATGAAAGAGAAAATATCCCAGGACAGAAACTAGGAGCAAGCCATCTGAGAAACCGCTTTGTGATGTCTGCATTCATGTCACAGATTTCAAACTTTCTTTTCATTGAGCACTTTGGAAACACTAGTTTTGTAGAGTCTGTAAAGGGATTTTCGGAGTGCATTGAGATCTATGATGAAAAGAAAATAACTTCATAGAAACACTAAAAAGAAGCTTTCAGAGAAACTGCTTCATGGTTTGTGCAATCTTCTCACAGAGTTAAACTTTTCTTTTGATTCAGCAGTTTGGAAACCCTGTTTTTGTCCTACATTTGGGAGCTCATTGAGGCAGTGGCAAAAAAGCGAATATCCCACGATAAATACTAGATGGAAGTTATCTGAGAAACCACTTTGTGATGTGGGCATTCATCTCGCAGAGTAAAATCTTTCTTTTAATTCAGCAGTTTGGAAACTGCTTTTTGTAGAATCTGAGAAGAGATATTTGAGAAGAGCATTGGGACTCTGGTGAAAAAGAAAACACCTTCAAATTCAAACTACAAAGAAGCTTTCTGAGAAACGACTTTGTGACTTGTGAATTTGTCTCACAGAGTTAAACATTTATTTTGATTCAGCAGTTGAGAAACACTGTTTCTTTCCATTCTCCATGTGGACATTTGGGAGATCATTCAGGCCAATGGAAAAAAAGCCAATATCCCAGCATATAAACCAGAAGGAAGCTATCTGAGAAATTGTTTTTTGATGTTTGTATTCATTTGCAGAGTTAAACCTTTCATTTCATTCAGCAGTTTGAAAACACCGTATTTCTAGAATCTGCGAAAGGGATAATTTGGAGCTCAATGAGGCCACTGGAGGAAAAGTAAATATCCCAAGACACAAACAAGAAGGCAGCTATCTGCGAAACTGCTTGATGATGTATGCATTCATCTCACTAAGTAAAACCTTTCTTTTGAATCAGCATTTTGGAAACACTGTTTTTGTCCAACTGACAAATGGAGATTTAGGAGCATATTGAGGCCAATGGTGAAAAGAAAATATCTTTTGACAAAACTAGAAAGAAGTTTTCTGAGAAACAGCTTTGTGATGTGTGCATTCAACTCACATAGTTAAAGATTTCTTTTGATTCCGCAGTTTGGAAACAGTTTTGTCCATTGTGTAAATGGACTTCTTTTGGGAGCTTCATTTGAGGCTTATAGCACAAAAGGCGAATATCCTTAGGGGGATAAAAACTAGAAGGAAACTATTTGAGAAACTGCATTTTTGATGTGTGCTTCCATCTCGAAGACGGTTCTTTTCTTTTCATTCAGCAGCTTGGAACACTGGCATTTTGGGGGAGCTATTGGGGCATCTTTTGGTGAAAAAGAACGTACTTCAGATTAGAACTAGAAAGAAGCTTTCTGGAAACTGCTTGGTGGCTGTGCATATAAATATGACAGAGTTAAACATTTCTTTTGATTCAGTCATTTGGCTAACACTGTTTTGTCTTCCTCGAATGGACCACCTGGGATCTCATTAGAAGTCAATGGCAAAAAACTGAATATCCCAAGATAAAACTAGAAGGAAGCTATCTGAGAAACCACTTTGTGATGCGTGCATTCATCTCACAGATTTAAACTTTTCTTTTATTCACAGTTTGGAAACACAGTTTTGTAGAATCTGTGAAGGAATATTTGGGGCACATTGAGGCCTATGGTGAAAACAAAATATCTTCAGATAAAACTCTAAAGAAACTTTCTGAGAAACTGCTTTGTGATGTGTGCATTCATCTCACAGACTTAAACCTTTCTTTTGATTCAGCAGTTTGGAAACACTGTTTGTGCCCATTCTGCCAGTGGACATTTGGGATCTCATTGAGGTCAATGGAGAAAAAGCAAATGTCCCAGGATGAAAACTACAAAGATGTTATCTGAGAAACCACTCTCAGATATGTGAATTCATCTTACAGAGTTAAAAGTTTATTTTCATTTGGCAGTTCACAAACACTGTTTTTTTTACAATCTGTGAAGTGTTATTTGATAGTGCATTGAGGCCTATGGTGAAAAAGAAAATACCTTCAGAAAAAACTAGACAGAATCTTTCTGAGAAATTGCTTTGTGATGTGTGCACTTCTCTCACAGAATAAAACCTTTCCTTTGATTTAGCACTTTAGAAACACTCTTTTTGTGCATTGTTTGAATGGACATTTTGGAGTGCATTGAGGCCTGTGGTGAAATAGATGATATTTTCTGATAAAATTTGAAAAGCTATCTGAAAATCGCTTTATGATGTATCCATTCATCTCACCAAGTTAAATCTTTCTTTTCATTCAGCTGTTTGTAAACTCTGTTTTTGTAGAATCTGTGAAGGGATACTTGGGATCGCATTGAGGACTATGGTGAAACAAAAAGTAACCTCAGATAAAAACTAGAAGGAAGCCTTCTGTCAAACTGCTTTGTGATGTTTGCATTGATGTCACAGAGTTAAACCTTTCTTTTGATTCAGCAGTTTAGAAACCCTGTTTTTGTCCTACATTTGGGAGCTCATTTAAGCCAATGACAAAAAAGCAAATGTGCAAGTATAAAAGCTAGAAGGAAGCTATAGGAGAAACCATTTTGTGATATGTGCATTCATCTCACACATGTTTGGACGAACAGAGGCAAGATGGCGCAGTTCCGGGTTCTTCACCATCAGCTTTCCCGTGCCCGGGAAAGACACAGGTTGACTGCGCAGGCACAACCCGACCTCCGATGGAGAAAAACTGGAACCCGTGTAGCCATGCCTACCGCCCGGCCCCCGACCCGCCTATGTCCCGCCCGCTGCCCTCCCAATCCCAGGCCCAAGACCTAAAAGCCACTCCCGGCGGGCGCGCTGCACGCACTTCCTCAGCCCTCACTCCTGTCGGGACTGTAGGAACTCCGCCTGAGAGCTCCACCAGGTGACTCCTCCAGCCTCCCCTGCTGGAGACCGACGGACCTCACCCCTCCCCCACACCTTCTTTCCTGAAGCTGGGGACCAAAATAAATGTGCAGTTTTGCTCCGAGCCTTGCCTACTCGCTGGTCATTTAATACTCGCCCTGGTTTCCTAGAAAGCAAATCGGTTTCCTGGAAAGCAATTCGGTTTCCTGGAAAGCAATCCAGCTTCCTAGAAAGCATATCAGCTTCCTAGAAAACAAATCA
>NW_016826676.1:0-1413 GCF_001698545.2 Rhinopithecus bieti
AAGGAAGGAAGGAAAGAAAAGAAAAGAAAAAGAGAAAGAAAGAAAGAAAGAGTCCTAGATGAGAGAGAGAAAGAGAGGTGAGACAGGGTCTCACTCTGTCGACCAGGCTGGAGTGCAGTGGTGCAATCTCGGCTCCCTGCAGCCTCCGTCATCTGGGTTTAAGCAGTTCTCCTGCCTCAGCCTCCTGAGTAGCTGGGACTACAGGTGTGCGCCACCACAGCTGGCTAGAATTGTTAATAGCAATTACATCTGTTGGATGGGATTGCCAGAAAGGAGACAAGGGGAAGACTTTTACTTTTTTAAATATTTCAAATATGAAGATGGTGGGATCATGAAGGATTTTATTCATTTTTAGCATTTTTTCAAATAAAAACATAGGAAAAAATCAAGAGTTTCAAACCAATACATAAAGTTATTTCTTCACATAATCAAAACAAATTATCCTATACCACTTTCCTACCTCCCTTCATTGAATAGTACAAAACTTGGTATACTCTGCTTTTATCTACTAGATATTCTGTATTTGCCTTGACCCTTGTTAAATGAAGTCTCCCTTTGTTTAGGAAAAATGTACAGTATATCAAAGGATGAGATCACCACCCCAAAGCTATGCTGATCAAGAGTCTTGTTGAACACAGAAAATATAGACTTTGGCCAGGCGCAGTGGCTCACGCCTGTAATTCCAGCACTTTGGGAGGCTGAGGCTGACAGATCACGAGGTCAGGAGACTGAGACCATCCTGGGTAACATGGTGAAACGCCGTCTCTACTAAAAATACAAAAAAAATTAACTGGGCATGGTGGCAGGTGCCTGTAGTCCCAGCTGCTGTGGAGACTGAGACAGGAGAACCCAGGAGGCGGAGCTTGCAGTGAGCCAAGATTGCTCCACTGCACTCCAGCCTAGGTGACAAAGTGAGACTCCATCTAAAAAAAATAAAAATAAAAAAAAATACAGGCTTTATGGGAAGGGTTTGTTTTGGGAAGTATTGGTTATTGAGGTAGGAGTAGTTTGGAAAATCAGTCACAAAAGCATGGGTTACAGAAATTCATTTTCTGTTACCTTGATGTGTTTGCTGAAGTAGCTATCACTGATCAAATATAACAGGTTTAAAACCAGCATTGGTGTTTAGTTGTTACCATGCTATAAAAATTTCAGTCTTGGCTGGGCACAGTGGCTCACACCTGTAATCCCAGTACTTTGGAAGGCCATGGCGGGTGGATCACCTGAGGACAGGAATTCAAAACCAGCCCGGCCAACATGGTGAAACCCTGTCTCTACCAAAAATACAAAAATTACCTAGGCATGGTGGTGCACGCCTGCAGTCCCAGCTGCTTGGGAGGCTGAAGCAGGAGAATCGCTTGAACCCAAGGGGCGGAGGTTTTAGTGAGCCCAGATCATGCCAATATACTCCAG
>NW_016826677.1:0-12088 GCF_001698545.2 Rhinopithecus bieti
ACGAGTCAATCCCCTTCCCCTGAATAATTCTCATTGCCCTTCAGGTCTCAGTTTCACCATCTTCCCCTCATCTGGCCACCATGCATTTCCCTCCTCTCAAACTACTTAGAGCCCCTTTTTACATATTTCTACTCCAGTCTGGGGATGTTCAGTTTAATGTTTTCTCTCACTAAATTCCACAAGGGTGGGGACCCCATCTGTCTTATTCATGGCCATTTCCAGCACAATGCCTGACACATAGTCAGTCCTCAGTAAGTAATAACTGAATGACTGAATGAGCAATCCATTTTAAAGACAAATGTATAATCAGATCAATCTGTAAGAACTTAGTAAGATCCCATGAAATGTGATTTCAAACCATTTCTTTTCCTAATAGTAACTTCCATTGCAGAAACTTGGTAGGCCTATTTTGGCCATGTAATACTCAAAATTAATATCACCGATAATAAGACATACTGACACCATGTACCCATTGATGAGATGTGCCCAGAAGGCAACATCACTTCAGTGGTATTCTTGCCAAAAATCCATAATCTCAATCTGATCCTAAGGAAACACCAGGAGAACCCAAATTGACGGACATACTACAAAATAATGAGCCTGGACTCTCCAAAAGTATTAAGGACATGAAAGACAAAGAAAAAACTGAGGAAATGTCTCAGTGTGGAGAAGACTAAAGAGACATAATAACTACATGCAAAGTGGAATCCTGGATTGGATCCTGGAACAGTAAAACAACAGTGAGTAATGGGAAAACTGAAGGAATTTGAATAATAATCTGCAAATTATTTAATAACATTTAACCAATGCTGATTTGCTGGGTTTGATAATGGTATTAATGGTATGTGACATTATTGGCGAAGTTGCTTGAAAGGTAAATGGGAAATCTCTGTACTATGTTTGCAACTTTTCTCTAAGTTTACTTCAGAATAAAAGTTAAATATTTATTTTTCCTAATTATTTGTTCAAAGACCAAAAGCAATTATTGTCCAAATAGCTACCTTAAACCACATTTACCATGTTTCTCTTGCCAGGGTACCTTGCATTTGCTCATTGTTCACTTGTCAAGCCTATCCACTTCTGCCTGCTCATCAAGACCCCCTTCAACCTGTCCACCCATGGGAAAAGACCCTATCATTCATCAGCACAGTGCCTCAGCATTCTTTTCTCCTTGTCTTTGCACTCTCCAGGTCGTCCTCTCTGCTACTTCTGAAAAAGGTATGACCTCTTCCATCTTTAACATGGCTCAAGGGTCACCTCTAGAAGACCTTCTGGAATTTGCCCTTCTTAGAGCTGATGATTCCTTACCCTCTCATGTCCTGGAGCTTGGATGATTATGTGCTCCTATGCATGGCTCTGCCATGGTGCTGTTAAATCTTTCTTTGCATGCATGATGTGATGCCCAGATCAGTTGTCAGGGAATCTTCTGATGTCTATGAGTCCCAAGGGTCTCTTCAGGCCCTAAAACTATAACATTTATTGTCTGTAATCAATAGCTCATAAATGAGGACCATAATGGCCCAGAAAGGCAAAGTGACTTACACAAGATCCTACTGCATGTGAGTGGTGGGGCCCAGAACACCAGCTCTCCTAAGTGGCTGTGCAATGCTAAGCACATGTCTCAGGATTTTCTGGATGGGATGCCGTTGGGTATGTGTATATATATCCTGTAAGCATAAAATACACACCAGATTTCAAATACTTAGTAGAGAAAAGGAATAAAATATCTAAATAATTTTGGTATGGCTACATGTTGAAATATTTTCCATAATTCATTTAAATAAAATGCACTATTAAAATTAATCTAACCTGCTTCTTTTTCATAATTTTAATAGTGATACTAGTAAGTTGGAAATTACTTTTATGGCTCTCATTATAGTTCTATTGGACAATGGCTAGACTAGAGGATAGATACTGGGGCCATTTACTAGTTGGGTTATCTTCTTTCCAGGCACATAGTAGAATTGCACATTCCTGTCCCCTTTGAAATTAGGTGTGGTCATATAATTTGCTTTGGCTAATAACATGTGAGTGGAAGAGGCATGCTGCTTCCGGGCAGTGTATGTAGTTGCCCCAATACAACACTGCAATGCCCTCCAAGGAAATTGCTGAAGTGAATATGAAGACTGAACTGCTGTCATGCAGACTGTGAGCTAACGTGCTGACCCACCTGAGATATAGAAAGTGAGCTCCTTTTTACAAATAAGCAATTGAAATTTGGGGATTGTAAATTCCTTTAGCCATCTAACACACTGTCAGGTAAAATTTTCTGACTTAAACTTGTGCAAAGAACTATGCCACAGCAGCATTTCCCAAACTTCCTAGACCACAGAACACTTTTGAAAGTGTACTTTATTGACAGGATATTAATGTGAGCTCATGAGGTATAATGCATACTTAGATTATATTAATGAAGACAGAAAAAATAGTCACAATAATCAGTTGAGCTAATGATCAACATTTAATTTGCATGTCTCATCATTTTCATAGCCACAAAGCAAAAAAGTCATTTTTATGCTAGAAGAATAAACTTATATCAAGATCATCGTTTACTTTTTAGAATAATTGATGGCTTCACCAAAATTTTTCAATGAGAAGTAATGTTTTTTGTGACTTTTTAGGAAATTGTGAGGCCTAATATTAAAAATAAGTGATGATCAAGGACAGCATTTAGTCCCATCCGTAACGTTTGTCTTTACTGTGTTATAATCTGAAAAAGGTAATATTTTCAAACTGCAAAACCACATGATCAGCTGGTACTTGAGACTAGCGAAGCAGGCTTCTCCCAAAATTCAAATTGTTCATCCTAATAGCTCAGCGTCTCCTTTTTTTAAAAAACAAAGTCCTGTCGATTTTCATTTTCGTTTTGAAGCACTCATTTTTTTTTCCTTGTTGAGATAGGCCAGGCAGTATCAAGGACTCTGCTTTTATTTAAAACTTTCAGGAGGATCAAATTTAGGTAGTACAACTATTTTACCATTCGAATAAAAACTAAATATTACAGTTGATTTTTATGTAAAATACAATGTGCCACACCTTATAATGTGGTTTCAGGTATAATCACAAGTCATGCAACTATCACTACTAATTTTCAGGAACTATTTGTATCACCCCGAAGGAAATCCCATGCCGTCACTCCCCATTTACCTGTCTCTCCAGCTTTTGGCAACCACTTATCTTTCTGTCTCTATGAATTTGCCTTTTCTGGACATTTCTTATAAACGAAATTATACAACATGAGTCCCTTTGTCCTAGTTTATTTCACTTAGCTTGATGTTTTCAAGGTTCTTCCATGCTATAGCATGAATAAGTACTTCACTCCTTTTATTGCTGAAAATATCCCATTGTATGGAGGATATACTACATACTATATTTTCTTTATTCATTAGCTGATGGACATATGGGTTGTTTCCATTTTTTGGCTATTAGAAAATATGCTACTATGAGAATTTATTAATATATACAAGTATTTGTGTGAAAATATGTTTCCATTTTGTGGGGGGGGTGATTAAGTAAAATTTTAAGACAAAAAATAAGTTTTATTGCAAAATACTTTAAGCATAGACTTGGATAAATTCTGTACATGTAATAAAATGCAGATTAAATGCTCTGCCTCTGCGTCAGGGATGACTTGACTTCCTGGAGAACAGGGAAATTTCCAGATGCCTTTTTTCATCCCAACTTGGTCCAGGCAGGAGCTTTCCCTTCAAGCCACTATCACCACCACCAAGTATCCATGCCTTATGCTGCATTTCATGGGGGCTGCTGAGCGTCCTGACTGTTACCCACTCATGGTGAGATGCTCATCACTCACGCAGGATAACTGATGAGAACTGTGCTGACAAAGGTCTATTGACAGCCCTCTCTGGACTGCTACTGGAAGCACAGAAGGCCCATACTTGACTTTTGTAACCCTTTGGGGACTGATACCACATTGTGCTGATTCTGCGGGAGCTTACAGTCTCTCGTTTGTATGTTGTACCCCTCTCAAATGGTTTCTCCCAATTCTTTCCCATATACCCCTTTTCATCCCAAGAGTTCTGCCTTTAACTACTTCTGTAATTTTTGACATACACCAGTTAAAGACTCAAATGTGCCACCTTTATTTTCTTGTCTTCTGTGCTCCATCTACCTGGTGGAGAGGGTGCCTGGATTGGGGGAAAGAAGGGAAGAAAGGTCCAAGTAAAGGAAATTGTTTTGATATACAACATTAAAGTGGAAGGAGGAATGTAAGAGCACCAATTGCTAATTCTCAATATTATTCCACCACAGCCGTGTTCTCAGTAATATCATCCCATTTATAATGATAAATTAATTATCCCATGCAATTAAGGATAACTATAGTTTTGATATTTTTCTTAGATATTTAAGAAGAAAAATTTTACTATTATCAATTTTCGTCCACTGAATTGTATTAATACTTGGCACAGCTTTAGCCTTCCATGGAACCCGGCTTGAGAAATGAATCACTCAAAGCATGTAGGCACAGAGGATCTTATTTCAGTATAGTAAAGTGCTCTCCATTAGTTCCAATGGAGTAGTAGGGATAGCTGGGCTTTGTTGCAGAACCAAACAATCCCAACATTAAACTGGCTTATAATCACAAAGGTTTCTTTCTCACCTGGTCCATGTGGGTCTGCTGTGGCTCTGCTCTGCCTCATCTTCACTCCATGACTTCAACTGATAGAGTAGCCACCAGCCAGAGGAAAAAGTGTAGAGTACACCACATATTAGCTAGCTCTCTGTCTTACCCAGAAGTGACTGAGACACATCACTATTTCTACATTTCATTGGCCAAAATGAATACTACAGTCAGTGTGGTGTCCAAGTTCATAGTCTTGAGATATTTAATCCTCTTATAAGAAGGAGCACTACAGTGAGGAGCAATGAATGTGAGTGGATCGTCAATAAGTCAGCTACAGGGCCAGAACCCGCAAACCTCACAAACCCTTGGATCCCTGTATAGCAGCCAAGTCAACAAACCATACTTTCTCTTCCTTTCAGTGAGTTCTTCTTTGGCATCTTACGAGTTCTTTTGCACTGGAACAACTGCTCCTGGTCAAGGCCATCTCATTCTACCCCATCACATGTCCCTAACCTTGAATCTCTGAGAACAGGGATTGGAGTCTCAGACTCTGCCCTCTAAGAATACCCTAGGCTCCTTGTAAAAATTGTTCTCCTTCCTTTTTAACAATGTGTGTGGCATTCTGTTGACTGCTGTTTCTACTCCACGCTCAGAGGCAATGTCTGGGTAACAGAGCCATATGAGTAGTAGGTTACATAGCTAGCTCGAATTCCAGGCCAACTCATGGATGGCTCCAGAAGCTTGAGCTACTATGTTTTCCCTGTTCATGATTTCCTCCATGCAGTGATGTTGAGTACTTACAGAATAAGTGACATACCTTTGATTATAAAACAATAGGATGTTAACTAGTGTCAGCAGAAGTGATATGTCTACAACACTCAAGAAGCTCTCAAGCATGCATGCTTACATTTATGTATTTATTCTAAATCTAACCTTTCCCTTCTTTGACCGCTATAACAGTTAACATTGCATTCACTCGCAAATGAAGGAGACTGCAAAAATGGTAGTTAAGTCAGGAAGTTTGTTTCACATAACAGGAAGTTCTAAGCTGAGCAGAGCTGTTACAGAAAGAAGCTCAATGATGCTATCAAAGACCCAGGCTCTTTCACTTTTTCTTCTTCTCCATCTTTAATGTAATGCTTTTCATGTCCATGCTAGCCATTCCATGGTCCTCCAGTGGCTGCTGCCCCTCCAAGCCTCACTACCATGTCCAAGAAGGAAAAGAGGAAGGGACCATGGGCAAAGGGCTTTCCCTTCAAGAGGCTCTAGCTTTTTATTCAGAAAGTGACACACTAGGGGCTCCTCCAAGGGCTTCTGCCTGTGTGTCATTTATCTCAAGTGTGTCATTTGGTCCCCTAGCTGTAACAGAGGCTAGAAAATCAAATGTTCAGCTTTTACAGTCTCAGTAGTGGAGACAGTTGAGGGAGAGGGAGTTAGATGCTGATTATAGGTCAGCCAGCCTATATCTGCCACTATCCCTCATTTGAGGGATTTTACCCAGTATCTCTGTCTTGTTTGTACAATCTCCACAATATTACCTACTTCAGTGCCCAAATGAAGCATTTACATTCACCTCCTTCTGAAACCACATGAGTATCCTACAGAAAGTGTTTAGTGTACCAAACTTCCTTTCTTTCCTTACTTGGTGAGCAGCCTAATGTCAATTGGTTTCACCCAGCTGCATGTAAGCTGTAATATTCTTTGATCACTTTTGGTAATCAAAAGCATGCAATGAACAACATGTCTTCTTTCTGTTATATTGGAGAGATGCCCATCAGTATTAACCTAAACTATCTAATTTTCACTAATCTTGTATTTTTTTATACTGTTTCTGGTTCAACCTCACTTTTCCTCCAACTACTGATGTTTAAAATACTGATTGAACCTGATTACACTGAAATATTTTATTCTGTTTAACTCCTCACTATCTGACCTACTAAAATGTACCAATATAGCCCATATGAAGGGCCTGCTTGTATTTTTTTAGTGTTTAATTTTTGTAGGTACCCGGTAGATGTTTATATTTATGGGATATATTAGATATTTTGCTTTAGGCACATAATGGATAATACTCAAATCATGGTAAATGGGGTATCCATCACCTCAATCACTTATCCTTTGTGTTACAAAGAGTCTAGTTATACTCTTATTTTTAAAAGTACGATTAAATTATTATGAACTATAGTTACCCCATTGTGCTATCAAATATACATCTTACTCATTTCTAATAATTTTTTGTACCCACTTCCCCCAAACCACCCTACTTCCCTTCTCAGCCTCTGATAACCATCATTCTACTAGCTGCTGTGAATTTGTTTTAATTTTTTAGCTCCCACAAATAGTGAAAGCATGTTAAGTTTGTCTTTCTGTGCCTCGATTATTTCACGTAATACAATGATGTCCAGTTCCATCCATGTTGTTGCAAATGACATGATCTCATTCTTTTTATGGCTGAATACTACTCCACTGTGTATATGTACCACTTTTTTTTTTTTTTAATGGAGTTTCACTCTGTGCCCGAAGCTGAGGTGCACTGGCACAATCTCTCCTCACTGCAACCTCCACCTTCATGGTTCAAGAGATTCTCCTGCCTCAGCCTCCTGAGTAGCTGGGATATACAGGCACACACCACTACACCCAGCTAATTAGGGTTATGTGCACTGTGCATGTCCTCACCTCATTTTTCTGCAGCAACATCACATGCCTTCCAACAAACACACTGACAGTACTGTTGAGGATACCAAAGAGAGAATGTCTCAGAACACCAATCTCTCCCATCTGCTGGTCTTCAAAGCAGCCCATGGCTTATGACTGCTGTCCTCAGATCCTCTATCTATTGCTCATGGAGGAAAGAAATCCCAGGAATAGAAAGGAGACAAAACTGCACACTTAATTTTGAGTTGAGAAACCCCAGAAGACTCAACACTGTAGCTGCTTATGATTTCCAAAACTCTGCAAACACAAACTGAGGTCTTATTTCTGTCATCTTCATTGCCATTTTTTCCTCTCCAACAAAATACATGGTAAGAAGTAGAAAATGGAATTTGGAATTTATCTTCTCAGGAAAAAAAAAAAAAATCCTGAAAATAGGAAATATTCTCTATGGAGACCTTGAAGACAAGACAGATATGTAATCAATGTGCAACTACATCTGCAGGTAAAATGAGGGAATGCTTAGGGTGTGAATGTAACTCTGCCCATCCCAATCGACACATTCAGTCTTCGAAATTTGCCAAATGCATGCCCAAGATGTATTTGTAGATATAATACATAAGAATATTAAGAAAATGGCATTCATGACCAAAACAATGTTTTAACTCGACGATTAGCTAATTATTTTGTCTCAAACAATATGCAGGATTTTTCTGGGGGAGCCTAGTTAAGCTATATGACCTCAATTTCAGATACAAAGAAGATGTAACTAGTATTTCCATTTTTCTTTATTAATCTATTTATTATAAACTTACCCATAACGTATTCAAAGCAGCTTTGAACCACTACCAATAGGTAACATATTGTGTAGTTACTGATACATGTATCCATATTATTAAAATTAAGCCAGGTTGCTCTCCCAGGGGCCACCAGAAGAGACAGCAGGCAGGGCTAGCCACCCTGCAGCCAAAACCAGTGAGGGCCCAGCATGGAGCAGAGGTTCTTCCTCCATCGCCTTGAGGTCTTACAAAAGGCATATCAACCGGCTGCCATTTTTGAGAGAATCTGGGGCAAGAAGCTTTATTTTGAGACTGAGACACAGGGAATAAATTTACCCCAAAGGGATGACTGCAGCAGAGCCTGGAATATTACCTACAGGTCAGATGAGAGCTTGCCTCCCTCCCATTTCCATCCCACCCCATTGGGGCTGTCAATGAAAGTTAAATATGGTTAAAAGGAAGCTTCCTTTTGCTCACACACTCAAGGTAGCATGGGTGAATATTTGATCCTGACAACTCTTATAAAATCAATGGCAGTGGTTTTCTAAAGAGGACAAATCTCTATATCTGCTACCATCCTGTCATAGGAAGGCATGATACTTATATAGTATCAGGCCTTGCAGCACTTTGCTAAAACAATGGTGTTTCCTTATTCAATATAAGAGTTTATTTGTTTTGTGGTCCTAATGTGAATTCATAAGTGGTGATTTTTTTCTGCTTGGAATCAAAACAAAAGATGTATTTCCTTTTGTTATTTTGGAGACATCTGTGGTCCACCTGCAACATCTGGAAGGTTTTTGAGCACAGCAGAAAAGCAATATATTGACAGTAGTGTTTGATAGTTTTAAAGTGCCATGAATAGCAGTAATATAGGTACTGGAATATTCCAAAATAAAGAGAACATGATCTGGTTTTCTTTTAACCAAGGATGTGTCTTATGGTCCAAAAGAAAGTGGTAAAATGGAAAGGAAGATTTGTTAGAGAATCCATTTAAAGAACTTGTTGGCCTGGCATGATGGGATACAATTCTAACACTCTGAGATGCAAATGTTGAGGGCTGCTTGAGAGCAGGAGTTCAAGACTAACCTGAGCAATGCCGTGAGATCCCACATTAGTCCATTTTCACACTGCTATAAAGAAGTGCCTAAGGTTGGGCAATTTATAAAAGAAAGATGTTTAATTGACTCATGAATCAGCATGGCTGGAAAGACCTCAGGAAACTTACAATCACGGCAGAAGGCAAAGGGGAAGCAAGGCACCTTCTTCACAAGGCAGCAGCCAGGAGAAGTGTAAAGTGCAGAGGGAAAAGTCCCTTAGAAAACCATAAGATCTCATGAGAACCCACTCAATACTGAGAACAGCATGGGGAAAGTGACCCCCCATTTTCAATCACCTCCACCTGGGCTTTCCCTCAAAATGTGGGGATTTATGGGGATTACAATTCAAGATGATATTTGGGTGGAGACACAAAGCTTAACCATGTCACTGTGTCCCTGGCTTCTCCCAAATCTCATGTCCTTTTCACATTTCAAAACCAATCATGCGTTCCCAACAGTCTCCCAATGTCTTAATTCATTCCAACGTTTCACCCAAAAGTCCAAGTTCAAAGTCTCACCTGAGACAAGGCAAGTCTCATCTATGAGCCAGTAAAATCAAAAGCAAGTTAGTCACTTCCGAGATACAATGGGGGTACAAGCCTTGAGTAAATACCATTAAAAATGGGAGAAATTGGCCAAAATGAAGGTGCAGCAGACCCCATGCAAAGTCTGAAATCTTCAGGGCAGTCAAATCTTAAGCTCTGAAGTGATCTCCTTTGACTCCATGTCTCATATCTAGGTCATGCTGATGCAAGAGATGGGTTCCCATGGCCTTAGGCAGCTCCACCACTGTGGCTTTGCAGGGTACAACTCCCTTCCTGGCTGCTTTCACAGGGTAGCATTGAGTGTATTTTCCAGGAGTACAGTGCAAGATGTCAGTGGATCTACCATTCTGGGGTCTGAAGGAAAGCAGCTCTCTTCTTACACCTCTACTAGGCAGTGCCTCAGTGGGGAATACGTAGGACTTCAGCCCCACATTTCTCTTCCACACTGCCCTGACAGAGGTTCTCCATGGGGGCTTCACCCCTGCAGCAAACTTCTCCTGGACATCCATCCACTTCCATACATCCTCTGAAATCTAGGCAGAGGTTCCCAAATCTAACTTCTTGGTTTCTGTGCACCCACAGGCTCAACACCATGTGGAAGCTGCCACGGCTTGGGGTTTACAGCCTCTGAAACAATAGCCTGAGCTCTATGTTATCCCCTTTTACCCATGGCTGGGATGCAGGGCACCAAATTCCAAGACTGCACAAAGCAGCAAGGCCCTGTGCCAGCCCATAAAACCATTTTTTCCTCCTAGGCCTCCAGGCCTGTAATAGAGGGGCTGCTATGAAGTTCTCTGACATGCTCTGAAGACATCCTCCCTCGTCTTGGTTACTATCATTTGGCTCCTTGTTACTTATGCAAATGTCTGCAGCCGGCTCAAATTTCTTAACAGAAAATGGGTTTATCTTTTGTATCACATGACGAGGTTACAGATTTTCCAAACGTTTACACTTCTTTTCACTTTTAAACGTAAGTTCCAATTCCAAACCAACTCTTTATGAATGTATAAAACTGAATGCTTTTAAAAGCATCCAAGTCAACTCTTGAACACACTGCTGCTGAGAAATTTCCTCCACTACATACCCTAAATCATCTCCTTCAAGTTCAAAGTTCTACAGATCTCTAGGGTAGGTGCAAAATGCTCCCAGTCTCTTTGCTAAAGTATAGCAATAGTCACCTTTATTCTGTTTCCCAACAAGTTCCTCATCGCCATCTAAGACCACGTCAGCCTGGATTTCATTGTCTATATCACTATCAGCATTTTGGTGAAAGACATTCCACAAGTCTCTAGGAAGTTCCAAACTTTCCTTCATTTTCTTGTCTTCTTCTGAGCCCTCCAAACTGTTCCAACCTCTGCCTGTTACCCAGTTCCAAAGTTGCTTTCACATTTCGGGGTATCTTTATAGCAGCACCCCACTCTCTGCAGTACCAACTTACTGTATTAGGCCATTTTCATACTGCTGTAAGTAACTGCCCAAGACTGTGTAATTTATAAAGGAAAAATGGTCTAATTGACTTATTGTTCAGTATGCCTGGAGAGGCCTCAGGAAACTTACAGTCATGATGTAAGGTGAAGGGGAGGCAAGGCACCTTATTCACAAGGTAGCAGGAAAAAGTGCCAAGGGAAGAGTGAAGAATCCCTTATAAAACCATCGGCTCTTATGAGAATTATTATCATTAGAATAATATGGGGGAAACTATCCCCTATGATTCAATTACTGCCACCTGGTCTCTCCCTTGACATGTGGGGATTATGGGGATTACAATTCCAGATAAGATTTGGGTGAGGACACAAAGTCTAACCGTATTAGACTCCATCTCTACAAAGAATACAAAAACAAAAACAAAATTAACTGGACATGGTGGCAGGCACACATAGTACTAGCTACTTGGGAGGCTGAGGTGGGAGGATCCCTTGAGCCCAGGAATTTGAGACTGCAGTGAGCTATGACAACACCACTGTACTCCAGCCTAGGTGACAGAACAAGACCTATGTCTAAAAACAAAACAAAACAAATTAAAACTTGTTGCCTGATTAGGTATTGGAAATAACAAAAAAAGTTTCCCTCAACTTCCTTCCTTTTTTTTTTTTTTAAAGTAAGTATATCATCTCTGTGTCTGGTCTTTCTTTATTCCATGATTTTCCTTTGACTGTATTCTCTTCTTATTCCTTTCACTTCCTCATACTTGCTCATGCTGGATGAAATGCTAGCTATAGGTACACAAAGTTTTTGCCAAAAGAGTTTTGAAATTGTGAACTTTTTTTTCAGTCAATGCCACATAAGACTCAGAAAAAAAATCCTTCATGAGAAAAAAGAAACAGCTCAGCTTCTCTTTTCATGGTGATCAGAGATTAATTTAGCTTTGCATTAATCAAGCTGTTGTCAGAACCTTTCCTGCTAATCTGTAAATGCTGGCCCTGTCAATGT
>NW_016826677.1:13593-21173 GCF_001698545.2 Rhinopithecus bieti
CTCCATTTCTAAAAAGGAAAAAAAAAATCTACCTATTAATGTAGATATTTCTGAGTCATGTTCTTGGAGGAAAAAAATCAAGTTACGTACATTTTAATAGCATTTTTGTTCAAGAATATATACCCCAAAATAATATATATTCTCTCTAAATACCTTTAAGTATAAATATACGGTGCAAGCATATATTTTCCATAAGTATATATTTTACTTATTATATAAATATAATTTCTATATTACAAGTATAATAAAAATGTCACACATATTTTATGTTAGTAAATATGTTCTGTAAGTTCACACATCAAATGTTCTATATAAGTGTATAAAAGTAATCATCTAGAAAAATATCTGAAAGGATTTACACCAAACTATGAATCTCTGGGAATGGATCTGGGATGTAGAGCTGGTAGTCAAAAGGTAACTTAAGCCTACCTTAATATTTTTAATATTTTAAAGAAAGGGACACATATTATGTATTACTCATACTGTCAAAAAAGGATAAGCAACAAAAAATTAACATAGAATAAAACTATGGAAATGAAGGTGACAGTGATTAGGGATGAGGAAAGGAAAAAGAGTTATACCAGCTTTTTCTCCCTGCTTCCTCCACAAGTGTTCAACTTGTGATTTGCAAGGGCTTGCTCACTAGTGATGCCACTTGATGCAGAAAAAGCAGTTTCAAAGCAACTAGGAGAAGTATGTGTGTGAGTAGGGAGTCAGTGTTGTAGAGATAAGATTAATTCCAACATTTGAAAAAAGTACTGAAAGATTTGTTAACAGGCAAAATTTAGAAGGAAATGTGGAAATTTTACTTTTGTTAAGCAGATAGGCTCCTCAAGGGCCAATTGTTTGGGAGCAATTTATTAGTGTAGACAGATGTATTATCTGTTCAGGCTGCTATAATAAAAGCAATCCTCCACAAAACACTAGTACATGAACATGATTTATCCAAGTTTGTTGCTACTTTGTAACAAGGACTCTCTTTCCTCTAGTTTCCAATAGCATGTTCCTCACATCAGAATGGCCTCTACTGTCTATATTTCTACTAAGTCTACTCACAACTACTTAGGTACTCTAAGAAGAGTCAAGCTTTCTCTATAGCTCTCCTTTTCTCCTTCTGAGCCATCACCAGAATCGCGCTTTATGGCCTGGTCTCTTCACAGCAACGTAGGATTTTTCTAGGATACATGTCAAAACTCTTCCAGCCTCTACCCATTACCCAGTTCCAAAGCTGATTCCATAATTTTAGTCATTTATTATAGCAGCATCCCTCTCCCAGTACCATCTTTCTTAATCTGTTCAGGCTCTTATAATAAAAAATATCTGAACCTGGGTGGCTTATAAACAACAGAAATTTGTATCTCACAGTTCCAGAGACTGGCAAGTCTTAGACCAGGGTGTCAGCATCGTGAGGTTCTGGTGAGGACACTTTTCTGGGGTTTAGACTGCCAACTTCTTGCTGTATTCTTACATGGTAGAATAAGTAACGAGCTGCCTCAGTCTTCTTTTCTCAGGGCATCAATACCAATCACGAAAGCTCTGCCCTCATGACCTAATCATCTCCCAAAGGCTCCACTTCCTAATACCATCACCTCAGGGACTAGATTTTCAACATATGTGTAGGTGAGAGGTTGACAGGGGGCAAACATTCAGACCACAATGTTGTTTGGGGCTTAGATTTGTTGTTTTGCTTCTTTGTTTAGCTACTGTCAAGGGAACAAGAGATTTAATATATAAATTTTTCCCACGATATCACCCCTTTATTCCACCATGTCATTTGCTAATATAGCTTAGTGGTTGAGAACTCAGACTTTAAAGTCTGACTGGATTTAAATCACAACTCTGATGCCTACCAACTAGGATCTCAGACAAGTTATACAACATCTGTGTACCTTTACTTCCTTCTCCGTAAAATTGGGATAATAATAGCACCTCGTATTGTTATGAGGATTAGATGGACTAGAAGTAAAATGATTAGAATAATGCCTGCCACATAATATGCACTATATCAGTATCAGTGCCTGGTGTCAATATTATTACTTTTAACAAGTCAATAATTTTTTTTTAGTTAAATATTTAGTATTTAGTATCACGAGGCCATTGTGAAGATTATGTCAGTTTGCTTTAAACCAACCCCAAAATTCAGACAATCTGCTTAGGAAATTTAAGTTTGGAATGAATCAACTATTATTGCAGGTAGCAGGGGTAAAGCAGGGCTTCAGCAACATAGGTCAGTTGATAGACATCTCTGCAAGTATGTACAAGTGTACATGAGGTGTGTGTTGCTATGCTGGACCACATGAATGGTGGCCCAATAGAAGATGAGGCACCATACTCTGAGATTTAAATGGAATTGGTTTAAACATCCGCTAACATGCAATGGGAATAGCACACATTTCTTTCCATCTTCCTGGGCATACTGAGCTTATGATTTTTGCTTTTCCAGGTCACTTATGGCTATAAGCTACTGTTCCTGCTGAATTATTTCATCTCTCTATCATCTTGCTGTGGATCAGCATGCTGGCCCTGTCCCATGTTGCAACGGACAGTGTCCTTGACACTTCTCACAAAAAACCACTGACATAAGGCATTTGGGTGTCTACTGGAAGCTCACTAAAGGTTGGACACAATAGCAGGACATTATGCTACCTAATCACAGCAAAGAGTCATAAATCTTTCAGCTGTTAACCTTCTTTTTAAAAGCAGTTTGGCTGACCTCACTCATCGCCTAATGTAGTCAAGATGCTTTGTTGCAAGCAATAGTCACAGAAGTTTTGGCTGGTTTAAGCAGGAAAACAACTTATTAAAATGTATTGGGTAACTAGCTCACAGAATCTCCAAATGAACCAAAGAGTCAAGTTGTCTCCAGGAATGACACAAAATCATGCTGCAGAACTTGTCCAGTGAAGAAACCTCAGCTGTCACCACCGGGCACTGAGTTACATCATGGCTTGCATAACTGACAGTAGTGGCCATTGCAGCTCTAACCAATACTATGGCTGCTGCCGCTGCTGTTGATACTCTTCCCCAGAAAGTATTCTCTGCAGTCCCCTCTTTGTGGCATCAGTAGTCCCCTATTCAAAATTAGGATGGGTGCATCTCACTGGTGTTGTGTAGGTTACGTCCCAAGCTGTAGATGCTAGAAAGGCTTAGAAAGCAGACTCTTTATTTGTAAGGTGAAGCATTCTCAAATCCAGGGGTTGGGGTGGGGGGGGCAACTTGTTTATGGCAAGAGCTCTCTATGGCAATGTTTCTTGACCTTCATTGTGCACGTGAGCCATCAGAGATCTTGTTAAAGTGCAGATTCTGATTCAGTAGGTTTGGTATGGGACCTGAGATTCTACAGCACCCACGGGATGTGAAGCTACTGATCTGAGGATTATACATTGAGTAGCAAGCCTCCATAGCACCAATTTTCAAATTTGGCTGCATATTGGAGTAACAAAAGAAACGCTTCCTTAAAAAAAATACTAACTTCTGAGCCCTGGCCTCAGTTGATTTAATTGGTTTGGGGTGAGGCATGGACATATAAATATTTTAAAGTTTCCCAGATGATTCTAATGTACTCAGATACCTTTCACTGCAGGCTCCAACTTCTTGTCTCTTTGCAAGGTTATTTTAATTTCATTTTCTGAGAAAGAGTCTCACTGTGTCACCCAGGCTGAAATGCAGTAGGGGCAATCTTGGCTCACTACAACTGCCATCTCCCAGGCTCAAATGATCCTTCCACCTCAGCCTCCCAAGGAGCAGGGACCACAGGTGCACACCACCACACCCAGCAAATTTTTGGTAGAGACAGGGTTTTCCCATGTTGCCCAGACTGGTCTCAAACTCCTGAACTTAGGTGATCCATCAGGCTCAGCCTCCCAAAGTGTGAAGATTACACATGTGAGCAAACAAGCCAACCTGCATGATTACTTCTTTTCTTCAGCTTCCAGGACTTCCAGTTTCCCCCTCTTGCTTGGTTTCTCCCCTTGTAATATGATTATTCTCATTTATTTGGCAGAACAATTTGAAACTCTACTCTTTAGTCCTTTGGGCCTACCTTTGCATATCTAAAGCTCTATAGAGTTCTGCTATAGAGCTTTTGTTTCCCAAAATTAAGTTACCTGTTGCCCTGGTAGAATGTGATATGAAGTGATGCATAAACAAACATTGTTTTAAACTCGAATCGTTCTGTATTTGTTTTAATGTCATTGTTTAAAATGTAGGTAAGACAGTACATCTGATCTTGCAAATGTTATAGTTTAAGACAAGAAGTTAATTTTAAAAAACAGGTAAATAATACAGGTTCATGGCAGATATAATAAAAATCTTGAAAATGATTCACAAGTGATTGAAATTAAGTGTGCCTATACAAACATAGCCTTCTTTCCAAAGCCTACTGCGCTTTCAGAGCACAGAAGAACTGGCAGAGGTGTTCAAAAACACCAGCATTTTTTCTTCTCCCACAACACACAGAAAGAAATACACAGATTTATTTCTGAGCTGATATGAATTATGCCACTAATCTTACTTAACACATTGAAATAGATATAATCAGTTTTGAACCTAAAACTTTTTTATTAAGAGATTTCATAAGATTTCAAGAAAACAGCACCAACCTTTGAAAAATTCATGATCTAAAGGCAATTCTAAGAATCATTTATGAAATACAAAATACAAATAGTGTTTGATCCCTTAACCAGCTAACCTTTAATAAGAAAATGGGTGAAACTGTTCAGAATTGTTAAGAACTAACAGAGAAATCCAGAAAGGGTTAGAACTCCTAAGCAAGAGAAATTTTTTAAAACTCCACACCTACTTACATTGTGAAAGTTCAGAACACCAAAGAAAACCTGATCTTACATGCAAAAAGACTGACAGTAGATTTCTCAGTTGCAATAGAAACTAGAAGATAACAGTGTAATATGTTCAATATTCTGAGAGGGAAAACACTTTCAAACCTAGAATTATATATTCAGTAGAATTATCATGAAATAACAGGGCAAAATCAAAGTATTTTAGGTACAAAAAAACCCAAGAGTTTACCACATCACACTGTCACACAAGGAAATTATAAAGAATTTGCTACGGGCAAAAGGAAAATGATTCAGAAGGCAGATCTAAGATATGCAAATAAGTGGTAAGCAAAATGTTATTACATATGTGGGTGTGTCTAAAAAACGATGTCTCATTTATATGATGAAACCAGGTAAAGTAGTGAATAACATATAAACTGAGAGAGGGGAGGGAGTGTAGAGCTAAAACATTCTAAAGGTATTTGTATTATTCAAGAGGAAAGGAGAGCTATTTATTAGCTTTATATTTTCAGTTTACATTTTAAAATAGCAAAACAGTCAGTTAAAAATATAGACTGCATTACTCCAAATAAGTTGAGGAAAAAAATGTGAGAAAAAAACAAAAAAAATACAAACAATTCAAAAAAAGCTTCTTCTATAAGTCTTCTTCTGAGCATACTACTGTTATCTTCTAGTTTCTATTGCTACTGAGAAGCTTCTTCTGTAAGTTTTAACTTTCGTTTTTGTATGCCATTCTAATTCAAAGCAAGCACTGTTGTATAAATTTTTATTGTGAGTGTATCCTTAAGGGATCATTTTCTTATGAGAATCGCTTTCAGCCTAGGTTGTAGAAGCACTCATCCAAATCAGCTTCTCCTAGGCCTTCTAGATGACCCATGTCTAGGATCTCTTTAGGTAGGAGAGAAGGTGATGGTGTAGGAGGATCCATTTCTTGGCTTGCGGATTCCAACAATACGTTATAGATTTAAACTCCAAACTTTGATGAAATGCAGGTCTAGGGTTTCAAAAATTAATGAGGGTTAAATACCTATTTTCTTCATCTAGATATGGGACAAGCTTCCTCATTTGTTCGTTCATGGGTGATTTACATTTGCCCCACTCCATCCTTTTCCTAAGGATTTTAGGGACGATGGCTTTTTGCAGAGTACTCGTTCCAGCTCCCACTTTGAGCCCTTCGCTCGTGCCTCTAAACATCCAGACCTCAAGTTAGAGAGAGTAACATTTTGCCCACACCGAGGAGGACCAATCCTTCTGGTTTCCTTACAGAGGAGAGGCAGGAATTTCTCAGTCCTAAAACCAGTAAGTCCTGGGCAAACTAGTATTACTGGCTGCCCTACAACCCAGCCCCCATATCCAGGGCAGAGAAGAATTAGTTGCACAAGTCATTGCTCTGGTTTTCAGTTTATTTTTGGTACTTGCAATCTCCCTTCTTTTCTAATAGGTTTATCTGCCTATTGAAAGCAAAACGTTACTTTTTTTTTACATCCCGCATTACCGCCGGGCGCGGTGGCTCAAGCCTGTAATCCCAGCACTTTGGGAGGCCGAGACGGGCAGATCACGAGGTCAGGAGATCAAGACCATCCTGGCTAACACGGTGAAACCCCATCTCCACTAAAAAATACAAAAAACTAGCGGGGCGAGGTGGCGGGCTACTTGGGAGGCTGAGGCAGGAGAATGGCGTAAATCCGAGAGGCGGAGCTTGTAGTGAGCTGAGATCTGGCCACTGCACTCCAGTTTGGACCACAGAGCGAGACTCCGTCTCAAAAATAAATAAATAAATAAATACATACATACATACATACATACATACATACATACATAAATCCCGCATTGCTAGGTGTTAGTAATGAGACTTTTCTCACATTATAGAAGTCCACCATTTTGCCAGTTCATAAAGTAACATTTTAATGCTTTCCCTCCGTACAGAAGTGAAGTTTGAGGATAAAGGTTATAGCCACTTAGCCCTGTGTGTATAACAAGGTGCTGCAGTGGTCCCCAACGTTACGTGATTGGCTCCACCATCTATCCCATAGCTTGCTCCTGCTCCAGGCTCTTGCTCTGATCTTGAAAATGTTCCAGCATTCTCTAGGGAGGCCTAGCATCTTCCTGTGAATCCCAGAAGGTGAATTCTCCCATTAAAATGTAAAATCCCTGAGCAAAGAGATATTCTTTTATTCTATTCACCCCTGCATCTGCAGTACCTGGTAATCACAGGCACTCAGTAACTATTTCTTGAAAGAACATTCTGAATGTCAAACCGGCATGTCCTCGCATCCAACCCCTTCTATCTCAAACTTGACAGAAAGTAGTCCAAGCTTCTGGCTCATCGATATCTCCTTCCGTTTTCCACAGGCTTGCTTGTTTATTTCTGTAGGTATTTTAAAAGATGTGGGGGTGAGTGTGAAACTTAACAGTGATTGTGCTAACCCTGTGCATTCCAGAAGCCGACTTGAAACTACAGACTGGACACATTAGATTATCATTTTTCAAAACCATCCCATATATTTCAGTATGCATACTTATTTCAAGGAAGTTTTGGAGATGATGTGTGCGTGTATCTGTCCCTGTGAGGGCGGTGCCTCCCTGGGACCCCAGGCACCGGCCCTGCACACACGCACTGCGTACCCTGCGTACCGTACACAACCACAGCGAGGGGGACGCCGTCGTCCCCCGCAGGCCCCCACCTAACGCCAGCAGGGGGCGGGGGCGCTGCCACCCATTGGCTGAGGCCGATACCACGCGCCCTGATACCCGATCCTGGAGGCACCTCCCAGAATCCAG
>NW_016826677.1:21736-23878 GCF_001698545.2 Rhinopithecus bieti
CTCCCCCCCACACACACACACGCCCCCCTCCCCCGCACCCTTTCCCCTTTCCCTTTTCCGCATGCTCGAGCATCCCCACTCCGCCAACTTGATTTCTGACGCTCTCCAGGTGGCTCCTCAAGATGGCGGCAGGCCGGCTGAGGAACTTGTCTCCTTGGACTGGGAGGGCCTGAACTTCTTCAGGAAGTGAAGAAGTTCCCTCCTGGTCCGTGTACCGGGTGGAGTTTGTGGGGGCCTGAATGTGGTTTGTAGGGGAGCCCTGAAGGCATGGCGCGCTAGCTGAGGGGGCTGGGCGGGAAGTACCTCTGGTCCTTTGGCGCCTGCCAGCTTCTGGGGACTTGCTGATGGCGGCTCCCTCCTGCTGCGGCGACAGGCCCAAAAGGTCGCCTGACGCCATTTTTGTGGCATGAGGTCGGCTTCAGTAGTTGCCATGGAGAATTTTAGAATTTCTGAACACCAGGCACAGTTTTTCCGCTCTAGATAAACCAGGAATCTTTGACAAACTGTCCGTTTGGTAGATAATGTTGGGTGTGCATTTCTGTGAGTGGTAAATGCCCAGCGTTGATCGAGAGCAACAACAGATGTGGCTCTGAATACGCTAACCAACCACTGAGTCACAAACATGCGTGTTACATGCTCTGTGGGTTTCTGCATTGATAATTCTCAGTCTTTAAATTTTTAGAGGTAAAAGGAGGAGATTTATACACAGTTTATATGACTATGTATAAACATTAAAATAAAATATATAATTGAGCAACTATTATGTGTAGTAAGTGTATAACATGTAGTTATCCGTGCTAATAAAAAAACACCATGAGTTGTAAGTAGTAATTATTTACAATAATACTTTTCATTTTTAGAGGTAAAGGGAAGTAATGCTAATAGTTTCATTAGGTTTTTTTCTGATTAAAAAAGTAGTATATTTACTCATTTGAAAACAATCACAGTAAAAAAAATAGCAATCCATCTTAATACCAACACACATAACCACAGTTAAATTTTGATACATGAATGCCCTTCCAGCTTATTTTATGCAGTTGCAATTGCGTATAGATAGGACAATTTTACAAAATTACATCATACTACTTAATACTGTTTTACAGCTTGTAGCTTTCAATTAATGTGGGCATTATTCTGAAGATAACTTTAGTTTTCAGTATATCATGTTAAAAATTATACCATTATTTTACTAAATTCCCTTATGAATACTTTTTCAGTATTAAAACTATCCTGGCTGGGTTCAGTGGCTCATGCTTGTAATCCCAACACTTTGGGAGACTGAGGCAGGCGGATCACTTTGAGGTCAGGAGTTCGAGAACAGCCTGAGTAACATGGTGAAACCACATCTCTACTAAAAATACAAAAAATTAGCGAGGCGTGGTGGTGTGCACTTGTAATCCCAGCTACTTGGCAGGCTGAGGCAGGAGAATCATATGAACCTGGGAAGCAGATTGCAGTGAGCTGAGGTGGTGCCACTGCACTCCAGCCTAGGCAGCAAAGGGAGACTCACTCTCAAAAGAAAAAGTGCTGTGAATATCCTTGTGTAAATATCTTGGCATGCTTGTACTATTAATTCCTTGAGATGAATTGCTGTAAGTGGCGTTGCTGGGTAAAAGCGCTTTGCCCTTTTATAGCAATTTTATAACTAATTCTCCTCATTAGTGTAGTGGTGAGTATCCTCACTTATCAAATTACGATACTCCTTTTCCAAGGTACTCTTAGTAAAGCATGTATCAGTATTTTCCCACTGATGGTGTGTAGAGTGATCTCTGTTTCATACCCTTTCTAATGAAAGGTATTAGGATTTTTTAAATTGTCAACTTAATAGCTGAACAATGTTACACTATGTTGATGTGCACTTTTAAAATCATCAGTGAAGTTAATCATTCATCATTAACTTTTAAATATCCTTTTCGATTTTATTTTCTTATTGGCTTGTAAAACTTTGTATTAATGTTCACATTTGACATATATAGTGGAAAATATATATAGTAGTAATGATGAGGTGCCCTAGTGCCATTACCTTATTCCTATTTTCAGTGGAGATGACTGTAGTATTTCACTTTAAGCTTAATAATAGGGTAGAATTAGATTGATAGAAAATAAGATTCCTCTATTTCTATTTTACTTAGGTTTTTTAAA
>NW_016826678.1:0-1411 GCF_001698545.2 Rhinopithecus bieti
AGAAGAAGAAGAAGAAGAAGAAGAAGAAGAAGCAGCAGCAGCAGCAGCAGCAGCAGCAGCAGAAGCAGCAGAAGCAGCAGCAGCAGCTTTTATTCCAATGTGATGCCTCTTGGAATTAGCAGGAGCCTGGCTACATTTCCCAGACAAATGAAGTCTCCCCCCACTTACCTCAGCATGCTGGGCGTGGCTGTTTCAAACCTTGTTCTCTCAGTTTTCTCAGAGTCCAGAGTGACCCTTTCAGGACATGAGTAAGTTTGGCAGTGAGTTAAGAGAGCAAACCTAACTAGAGATGGGAGTGTTACTTCTGGCATAAACTGTCTCTTCTCTACACGACAGCTCGACCTGTGCAAGGCACCACACCGAAAAGAGAGAAGTGCCACACATAAGATGCTGTGGACAAGACAAGTAGAATATGTAAAACCAATTCAGTGAAACTGCAATAATGAAGCAATACAGTTGATCATTTTCATGTTCTCTCGGAACAATGAACAGAACCCACCTCACCTCTCTTGGTTGTTGACTGTAACCGACCTCACTGTAGGTTAATTGGTCAACATGACCCAAATATGCAATTTGCAGAGATTCGGCTATAAAAATTATTTTCAGAAAAAATTTAGATTTGTAACTTGGAATATAAAGATCTGAAGGTAAAGAATTATTGAAGGTTTGGATTTACAGGAGGTAGTTCTGTAGTTTCTTAGTTTTAGAAGATTTTGCACTGAATTTCTGTTGTTAAATATCATTAAAAGGGGGTCCTGATGGACCTAAACTGTCATAGAGTTTTTGCATGCATAATGAATTTGAGCTTGAAATAACAAGTTCTAGACTCAATTAGATCTGTTTTTCTGTTTACCCTTTTATCACTAGTACCTAGCACAGTGCCTGCCTCTACAGAGAAGTTTAATAAATATTTTTAAAATAAGTGCATGAAAGAAAGGAAGGAGAGGAGAAGGAAAGCCTCAAGCTTATCAGGTTGAAATTGTCATATGCTCAAACAAACACGTGAGTGTCTAACTGTATAGTATGTGACACATAAGGGAACCAACTCTTCTGTCAAAGCTTCATAAGAAAAGACAGGCAGGCATGTGTAGAAAGAATTCTTATATTGAAACTTCATCACTGAAGGCAGAAGTGCTCTGAGATGTCTTGCTCAGAGCATGCACCAATACCAATATGTTCGGGAATCTGCTGCCCTTCTCCCAGGCCCAGCCCCCAGCCTGGTCTTCTCCACCCAATCCTCACCCACATCCAGCTCTCCGTGTAGAAGCCTCATGGCATTATGATCTGGTTCAGCCTCATTAGAAAAAGAAAAGAACATTGCAAAACAGGGTATCCACTAAAATTCTCAAGAAAAGCTACTTGAACTTTCCTGAGTGGAGGGACTGGAGCCTTATTTTGATGTGTCTATTTT
>NW_016826679.1:0-1410 GCF_001698545.2 Rhinopithecus bieti
TGGTTGCATGAATTCATCTCATAGAGTTGCAGCTTTCTTTTCATATGCCAGTTTGCTAAAACTCTTTTTGTGGAGTCTGCAAAGGGATATTTGGGAGGACATTAAGGCCTGTGGTGAAAAAGGAAATATCATTAGATAATAACTAGAAAGAAGCTTTCTGACAAACTGCTTTGTGATGTGTGAATTCATCTTACAGGGGTAAACTGTTCTTTCCATTGAGCATTTTGCTAACAGTTTTCTTGGAATCTGCAATGGGAAATTGCAGAGTGGATTGGAGCTTAAGGTGACAAAGGAAATATCCTCCTATTAGAACTAGAAAGAAGCTTTCTAAGAAACTTCCTTGCTATATGTGAATTCATCTCACAGGGTTACACCGTTCTATTTTTTGATCAGTTTGCTAGCACTCTTTTTATGGTGTCTGCAACGGGATACTTCAGAGCGCATAGAAGCTTATGGTGACAAAGAAATATCCTCAGACAAATTGAACAAGCAGCTTTCTGAGAAACTGCTTTGTGATTTGTGAATTCTCACAGAGTTACGCGATTCTATTCGTGGGTCAGTTTGATACCACTGTTTTAGTGGTATCTGGAAGAAATATTTTGAATCACTTTGAGGCCTATGGTGACAAAGGAAATATCCTCACATAACAACTAGAAAGAAGCTTTCTGAGAAACTTCTTTGTGATGTGTGAATTCAACTCACAGACTTACACCTTTCTTTTCATGGAGCAGTTTACTAACACGGTTTTTGTGAAATCTCCAAAGGGATATTTTGGAGCGCAATTGAGGTCTATGGTGAAAAATGAAATATCCTCAGATAAAAACTAGAAAGAATGTTTCTGAGAAAGTTTCTTGGGACATGGGAAGTCATCTCACAGAATTACCCTTTTCTTTCCATAGAGCAGTTTGCTAACACTATTTTCATGATATCTACAAAGCGATTCTTGGGAGCATATTGTGTCCAATGGTGAAATAGTAAGTATCCTCAGATAAAAACTAGAAATAAGCTTTCTGAGAAATTGCTTTGTGATACGTGAATTCATCTCACAGAGTTACACCATTCTTTTCATTGAGCTGTTTGATAACACTCAGTGGAATGTGCAAGTGATACACAGGAGCACATTGAAGTGCATGATGAAAAAGGAAATATTCTCAGAGAAAACTATAGAGAAGCTTTTGAGAAACTGCTTTTGATGAGTGAGTTCATCTCACAGAATTGCACTGTTTTATTCATTGAGTAGTTTGCTAAAACTGTTTTCGTGCAGTCTGCAATGGGATATTTTGGAGTGCATTGAAGCTTACGGTGACAAAGGAAATATCCTCAACAAAAACAAAGTAGAAGCTTTCTAAGAAGCTGCTTTGTGAATAGTGAATTTATCTCACAGACTTACACAATTCTTTTCATGGAGCA
>NW_016826680.1:0-1413 GCF_001698545.2 Rhinopithecus bieti
CTTCTTTCCTAAAACATACTTTTGCTGGATATAGGATTCTGGTGTTGATGGTTGTTTTCTTTAAGCTTGCTGAAGATGCTTTTTCACCACCATATGTCCTCCGTGATTTATCTTCAGTTTCCAGTCATTACTCCCCTATATAGAATGTGTTATTTCCCAATATCTTCTTTCAGAGTTTTCTTTACTTTGGTATTTAGCAGTTTGATTATGATATGTCTAGGCATGATTCTCTTTAATCTTTCTGTTTTATTTTTTCTGAGCATATTGATTCTGTACATTGATGTAGTCAATCATATTTTGGAAGTTTCTGAGCACTATTTCTTCAAAAAAAATTTTTCTGCACGAATCTCTTTCTCTTCTCCTTTTGGAACTACAATGCTCTGTATGTGAAACCTTATCCTATTATCCAATAAGGCTGTTTGTTCCATTTTTCTTACTGTTTTTCATATCGGATAATTTCCGTTAGCCTCCCTTCAAGTTCACTGACTCCTTTGTCAACTCTATTCTGCTATTGAGATCATCCAGATAATGTTTTTATTTTGGTAATTGCATATTTTTATTTCTAAAATGTCAAATAGGTTATTTTAATATTTTCTAATTTCTCTGCTGAGAACATCTATCTTTCCATTCATTTACGAATGTGTTTTCCTTTACCTCACGAAACAGAGTTATAATAGTTGATTTAAACTCTTTGGCTGACACTTCAAACAGCTGGGCTTGATGTCAAACAACAGTTGACATTTGTTGATTGTCATTTCCCTTGAGAATTGGTGACATTTTCCTTGTTCTTTCTAAGTACTAATGCTAGATTGTATCTAGGGCATTTTGAATATTTTGCTGTGTAGATTCTGGGCTCTGGAGAATGCCGATTTTTTTTTTCATATTTTAAATTAGGTAATCAACTTACTTAAGTTCAGTCTATAAGTTCTGCCTTGCATTCTGTGGGTGATAGTCTACATCTCGTTCAGTTTTCAAAGTCTTTACTAGGCTACATTTGGTTTCTTTCACACATGTACCACTTAGGAGATAGTCCAAGACTATGGTTTTAATCTAAGTTCATAGTTCAGTTGTCAGAGTCTGTGATATGCAGCCTTGTGTCTGTACCATACTTGTACTACTCGGGGATTTTTCTGAAATTTAAGTAGTGGTTTAAATATAGTGTAGTTCTCAAAGCTTTTTGTATACTACCTTGGGTTTGGCCTCTGCATGTGCAGCTCAGGAGTGAACCTATTATTTGTGGGGCCTCAAACACAGAATTAGTAGAACATCTTCTTTAACCATCTCCACTCTGGGATTCCCTCACACTCTCTGACCTGCAGAAGCCCTTTTCTCTCTCTTTGTGGTAAGACCAATGAGGCTTCTATCAAAGTTTTAGCCACCTGTGTCACAGTGCCACTTTGTGTCTTTGCCTTT
>NW_016826681.1:0-1413 GCF_001698545.2 Rhinopithecus bieti
ATGGCGCACAGAAGGCGGCCCCGGCAGCGCCAGGTGCAGACAGGCAGGGAGAGATGGCCCCACTGCCGTGGTCCCCAACAGCCACGGCCGGAGCAGGCTCCCTGTTTGGCAGCCACTGTCTAGTCCCCTGCACCTGGCCACACACACGTGGGGAAGAAATCATGACACAGGGTATTGACTGCGGCCTCTCCGTGCCATGTGGCAGTCTCCCCAGTGCATCCTGTCCTCACTATGTTTGCACCCCAAACCCTGGCACCCAGGCCCCATGCGGCACTCCCTGTGTTCAACACAGTGGTACTCCTGTCCCCGGACACCCTGCCTGTCAACCTGTACCCCATCCTCAGCACAGCAGCGCTCCTGTCCCATGAAACCAAGCCCCCACCCTGCACCCTGTCCTCAATGAAGCAGCACCCCTGCCCCCAACACCCATTCCCCCACCCTGACCCCTGAAACCGGGCCCCCGGCCCTGCACACGCTGTCCTCAGCACAGCAGCACCCCTGCCCTGACTCCTAGCCCCGCCACCCTGAACCCTGCCCTCAGCACAGCACCATCCATGCCTTTTGACACCCAGGCCACCCACCCTGCACCACCCCTGTCCTCAATACAGCAGCACCCCTGTCCTCTGACAGCCAGTACCAAAACCTGCACCCGTAAGTGTTGGCCCTGAGCCTCCCATGGCCCTGAAGGCCGCATCTTCAGGTGCTCTGTCCGCAGCAGCACGGAACTCTCAGGGTGCCTGATGGGTTGAGGCCGACGGCAGCCTCGCCAAGGGCTCCACCTGAAAAAGGACAGGCTTTTAGATGTTTAAAGACCAGAGTGGCAAAAATGCAGGAGAGCGAAGCAACCTTGCCTAAGAGACCGCTCCACTCCAGCAGCAGAACTGGAGGAGAAATGAGGGAGGTAGAGCGCAGAAAGGAGATCAGGACTGGGCCATCTGCTGCAGAAACAGCAGTCCCAACACAGTGGCGACTTCCTGGGTTCCCGGGCCCTCCGCCCATGCCCTCTGGGAAACAGCTGTCCTGTTTGTTTCAGGAGGCGGCTTTGTGGCGAGGGGCAGCCACAGTGGGACCTCCGACTGTGGCTGGGTTCCGGGCACCAACCCCGCTGCCGGCCGGTGCCTGCTCCTGCAGGAGACCTGCCATGGCCCCTGCCTGGGGCCAATGTTCTCCGAGCTGAGGCCGGGTGGCCTACGACGCTCAGCCCGCTGCCCATCACAAGGAGAAAGGCGCTTCTCAGGGCGCTGTGTGCACAGGGCCACCTTCGCGCTTCGCAGCGGCAGCAGCACCGGACGTCGCCTATACCATCGCCCTTGCGCACCAGGGTCGCTGCAGAAAGGACGGTGGCTCTGGCCGGCGGGTCTCAGGGGCGGGGTGCGGCGCTCAGCCCAGTCGCCCCATGTCTGCCCAGGGCTT
>NW_016826682.1:0-841 GCF_001698545.2 Rhinopithecus bieti
AATATATATATTTAAAACATATATATATTTGAGATGGAGTCTTGCTGTGACGCCCAGGCTGGAGCGCAGTGGCGCAGTCTTGGCTCACTGCAACCTCTGCCTCCCAGGTTCAAGCCATTCTCCTACCTCAGTCTCCTGAGTAGCTGGGATTACAGGCGTCCATCACCACACCTGGCTAATTTTTGTATTTTTAGTAGAGACGTGGTTTCACCGTGTTGGCCAGTCTGGTCAATACTTTAAAGTTAATCTTAAAGTTCAGGATGATACAAACACATTTTCCTTGTTAAAAAAAAAAAATAAGTGGGATGCAGTGGTGCACACCTGGAGTCCCAGCTATTCAGGAGGCTGAGGCAGGAGAATCGCTTGAGGGCAGGGATTGGAGTCCAGCCTGGGCAACATAGTGAAACCTTGTCTGAAAAGATTTGAAATAAGGCCGGGCGTGGCAGCTTATGTCTGTAATCACAGCACTTTGGGAGGCCGAGGTGAGCAGATCACTTGAGGCTGGAAGTTCGAGACCAACCTGGTCAATATGGCAAAACCCATCTTTACTAAAAATACAAAAATTAGCTGGGTGTGGGGTGGGCACCTGGAATCCCAGCTACTCGGGAGGCTAAGGCGGGAGGATCACTTGAACCTGGGAAGCGGAGGTTGAAATGAGCCAAGATCGCGCCACTGGCACTCCAGCCTCGGCGACAGAGTGAGACCTTGTCTTAGAAAAAAACAAAAAAGTAATGTATTACACCTCAGGCAATTTTCCTTTCTCTTTTTGTTCACCACACTTAGTTCCTGATCGCTCCTCCTCCCCAAGAAAAGTCCTTCCAGATTTTTGTGTGTTTGTTTT
>NW_016826683.1:0-3781 GCF_001698545.2 Rhinopithecus bieti
GCGGAAAGGTGGAACTCTGTGGAATGAATTCACAGATCACACATAAGTTTCTCAGAAAGCTTCTTCCTCATTTTTATCGGAGGATATTTCCTTTGGCCCTATAGTCTTCAATGGGATCCGAAATATCAGTTCTCAGATTCCACCGAAGCAGGACTAGACAAAGACTCCAGGGTATAGCGGTGTATCTCAGTGAGCTGAATTAACGCATCACAGAGCAGTTTCTCCGAAAGCGTCTTTCTTTGGGAGCTGAGGTTATTTGTGGTCTCGGAGCGCCACCGTGTGTCTTATTGCAGATTCTGCGAAAACACTCTTAGCAAGTTTCTCAATGAAAATGATAAAGGAACTCTGTGAGCTGAACTCACCCACTACCAAGAAGTTTCTGAGAGGGCTTCTCTGCATATTTGTCTGAGGATATTTCATTACTCACCATGGGATTCAACGATATCCAAGACATCATTTCTGAGGTTCCACAAAATCCCTGCTAGCAATCTCTTCCATGAAAGACTCGTGTAATACTGTGGAATGAATTCACACTTCACAAAGCAGTTTTTCAGAAAGCTTTAATTTGGTTTTTCTCGAGGGACATTTCCTTTGTCCTTCTACTCTTCAAATGCATCCGAAATATCTGTTCTCAGAATCCACAAAAAAGCTGCTAGCAAACGTCTGCACAAAATAGTGGTGTAACTCTGTGACATGAAGTCACATATCAGGAAGCAATTTCTCAGAAAGCTTCTTTTAGTTATTATCTGAGGGTATTTCCTTTTCACCATAGGCCTCAATGCACATGCTAATATCACTTTGCAGATTCCACGTCAACAGTGTTAGCAAACTGCTTCATGAAGACTGTGTTGTAACTCTGTTAGATGAACTCACATATCACAAAGAGGTTTCTCAGAAAGCTCCTTTCTAGTTTTAATGGAGGATATTTCCTTTTCGCCGTAAGCTTCATTGCCCTAAGGAATATCTCAATGTAGATTTCTAGAAAACACTGTTAGCAAACGGATACATGGAAAGTAAAGTGTAACACTGTGAGTTGCATTCACATGTCACAATTCAGTTTCTCAGAACGCTTCTTTCCAGTTTTATCTCAGGATATTTCCTTTTCACCATAGATCTCAATGCGCTCCCAAATATCACTTTGCAGATTCCATGAAAACAGTGTTAGCAAACTGTTTCATGAGGACTAGGTTGCAACTCTGTGAGATGAATTCACATATCACAAAGAACTTTCTCACAAAGCTTCAATCAAGGTTTTAATTGAGGCTATTTCCTCTATCAGCGTAGGCCTGAATACAATCCAATGTAGCCCTTCTCAGGTTCCTCAAAGACAGTCTTATTCGACTGCTCCAGGAAACGTAAGTGTAACTCTGTGAGATGTATTCGCATATCACAAAGAAGTTTCTGAGAATGCTAATTTCTTGTTTTATCTGAGGATATTTCCTTTGTCACCATAAGCTTCATTGCTCTAAGAAGTATCCCACTGCAGATTTCAAGAAAACCGTGTTAGCAAACTGATCGCCGTAGAGAAAAGTGTAACTGTGTGAGCTGTATTCACACATCGCAATGCAGTCTCTCTGAAGGCTTCTTTCCGGTTCTTATCTGAGGATACTTCCTTTTCACCGTAGCCCTCAATGAGCTCCCAAATATCACCTTGTAGAATCCACGAAAACAGTGTTATCAAACTGCTACCAGAAGGGAAATGTGAAACTCTGCGTGATGAATTCACACAGCAGAAAGCAATTTCTCAGAAAGTTTCTTTCTACTTATTATCTGAGAATATTTCCTTTTCACCATAGGCCTCAATGCCCTCCCAAATATCACTTTGCAAATTTCACGACAACAGTGTTAGCAAACCGCTTCATGAAGACTAGGTTATAACTCTGCGAGATGAATTCACAAATCACAAAGAAGTTTCTCAGAACGCACCTTTCCAGTTTTATTGGAGAATATTTCCTTTGTGGCCGTAAGCTTCACTGCGCTAAGAAATATTCCAATGTAGATTGCTAGAAAACACTGTTAGGAAATGGATCCATGGAAATGACAGTGTAACTCTGTGAGTTGCATTCACATGTCACAATTCAGTTTCTCAGAATGCTTCTTTCCAGTTTTATCTCAGGATATTTCCTTTTCACCATAGGCCTCAATGCCCTCCCAAATATCACTTTGCAGAATCCATGACAACAGTATTAGCAAACTGTTCCATAAGGACTAGGTTGTAACTCTGTGAGATGAATTCACATATCACAAAGAACTTTCTCACAAAGCTTCAATCAAGGTTTTATTGACACTATTTCCTCTGTCAGCGTCGGCCTCAATACGATCCAATGTAGCACTTCTCAGTTTCCTCAAAGACAGTCTTATTCGACTGCTCTATGAAACTTAAGTGTAACTCTGTGAGATATATTCACACATTACCAAGAAGTTTCTGAGAAAGCTTCTTTCTAGTTTTATCTGAGGATATTTCCTTTGTCACCATAAACTTCATTGCGCTAAGAAGTATCCCACTGCAGATTTCAAGAAAACTTTTAGCAAACTGATCCCCGAAGAGAAAAGTGTAACTGTGTGAGCTGCATTCACACATCCCAATGCAGTTTCTCTGAACGCTTCTTTCCTATTTTGATCTGAAGATATTTCCTTTTTTACCGTAGCCCTCAATGAGCTCCCAAATATCACTTTGCAGAATCCACAAAACAGTGTTAGCAAACTGCCACTAGAAGGGAAAGGTTAAACTCTGCGTGTTGAATTCACACGCAGTAAGCAATTTCTCAGAAAACTTCTTTCTAGTTTTTATCTGAGGATATTTCCTTTTTCACCATAGGCCTCAATGCGCTCCCAAATATCACTTTGCAGATTCCACGACAACAGTGTTAGCAAACTGCTTCATTAAGACTAGGTTGTAACTCTGTGAGATGAGCTCACATATCAAAAAGAGGTTTCTTAGAAAGCTCCTTTCTAGTTTTTATTGGAGGATATTTCCTTTGTGGCCGTAAGCTGCACTGCGCTAAAAAATATCCCAATGTAGATTTCTAGAAACCACTGTTAGCAAACGGATCCATGGAAAGGAAAGTGTAACTCTGTGAATTGCATTCACATGTCACAATTCAGTTTCTCAGAACGCTTCTTTCCAGTTTTTATCTCAGGATATTTCCTTTTTCACCATAGGCCTCAATGCGCTCCCAAATATCACTTTGCAGATTCCACGACAACAGTGTTAGGTAACTGCTTCATGAGAACTAGGTTGTAACTCTGTGAGATGAATTCACATATCCCTAAGAACTTTCTCACAAAGCTTCTATCAAGGTTTTAATTGAGGATATTTCCTCTATCAGCATAGACCTTAATACGATCCAATGTAGCCCTTCTCAGGTTCCTCAAAGACAGTCTTATTCGACTGTTCCACGAAACTTAAGTGTAATTCTGTGACATGTATTCACACACCACAAAGAAGTTTCTGAGAAATCTTCTTTCTAGTTTTTATCTGAGGGTATTTCCTTTGTCACCATAAACTTCATTGCGCTAAGAAGTATCCCACTGCAGATTTCAAGAAAACTATGTTAGCAAACTGATCCCCGAAGATAAAAGTGTAACTGTGTGAGCTGCATTCACAAATCCCAATGCAGTTTCACTGAACGCTTCTTTCCTATTTTGATCTGAAGATACTTCCTTTTTTACCATAGCCTTCAATGAGCTCCGAAATATCACTTTGCAGAATCCTCGAAAACAGTGTTAGCAAATTGCTACTAGAAGGGAAAGGTGAAACTCTGCGTGATGAATTCACACA
>NW_016826683.1:5635-21299 GCF_001698545.2 Rhinopithecus bieti
GGAGGATATTTCCTTTGTCACCATCAGCTGCATAGCGCTAAGAAGTATCCCATTGCAGATAAAAAGAAAACTGTGTTGACACACTGATCACTGAAGAGAAAAGTGTAACTCTGTGAGTTGCAGTCAAACATCGCAATGCAGTTTCTCAAAACGCTTCTTTCCAGTTTTTATCTGAGGATATTTCCTTTTTCAACATAGCCCTCAATGAGCTCCCAAATATCGCTGTGCAGAATCCACGAAAACAGGGTCAACAAACTGCTCTAAGAAAGGTGTGGTGAAACTCTGTGTGATGAATTCACACATCAGAAAGGAATTTCTCTGAAAGCTTCTTTCTAGTTATTTTCTGAGGATATTTCCTTTTTCCCTATGGACCTCACTACGCTCCCAAATATCACTTTGCAGATTCCACAAAATAAAGGTTAGCAATGTGCTCCGTGAAGACAAAGTTGTAACTCGGTGAGATGAATTCACATATCATAAAGAAGTTTCTCAGAACGCTTCTTTATAGTTTTTAGTTGAGGGTATTTCCTTTGTCACCGTAAGCTTCATTGAGCTAAGAAATATCCCAAGGCACATTTCAAGAAAACATTGTTAGCAAAAGGACCAATGAAAAGGAAAGTGTAACTCTGTGAGTTGCATTCACATGTCACATTGCAGTTGCTCAGAACGCTTCTTTCCAGTTTTTATCTGAAGATATTTCTATTTTCGCCATAGCCCTCCATGGACTCCCAAATATCACTTTGGAAATTCCACGAGAAGAGTCTTAGCAAACGACGTCATGAGGAGAAAGGTGTAACTCTGTGAGATGAATTCACAGATCACAAGGAAGTTTCTCAGAAAGCTTCTTTCTCATTTTTATCTTAGGATATGTCCTTTAGCACTATAGTCTTCAAAGGGATCCGAAATATCAGTTCTCAGATTCCACAGAAACAGGGCTAGCCGAAGGCTCCGTGAAATACATGTGTATCTCAGTGAGTTGAATTCACACATCACAAAGCAGATTCTCAGAAAGCTTCTTTCTTTTTTGAGATAAGGTTATTTCTGGTCTCAGAGCGCCACCGTGTGTCTCATTGGAGATTCTGCGAAAACACTGTTAGCAAGCTTCTCAATGAAAACAATGATGTAACTCTGTGAGCTGAATTCATCCACAACAAAGAAGTTTCTGAGACAACTTCTCAGCAGATTTGTCTGAGGATATTTCATTATTCACCATGAATTCAATGATATCCAAGACATCACGTCTGAGATTCCACAAATTCAGTGCTAGCAAACTTCTCCATGAAAGAGTGGTGTAGCACTGTGACATGAATTCACTCATCATAGACCAGTTTCTCAGGAAGCTTCATTCTGGTGTTTCTCGGAGGATATTTCCTTCATCCTTATACTCTTCAAACCCATCGGAACTATCAGTTCTTAGAATCCAAAAACAGTTGTACTAAACGGCTCCAAGAAATAGTGGTGTAACTCTGTGAGATGAAGTCACATATCAGAAAGCAATTTCCCAGGAAGCTTCCTTTATTATTTTACCAGAGGATATTTCCTTTGTCACCATCAACTGCATAGCGCTATGAAGTATCCCTTTGCAGATTTCTAGATAAGTTTGTTGGCAAACTGATCACTGAAGAGGAAAGTGAAACTCCGTGGGTTGCATTCACACATCGCAATGCAGTTTCTCAGAATGCTTCTTTCCAGTTTTTATCTAAGGATATTTCCTTTTACGTCATAGCCCTCAATGAGCTCCCAAATATCACTTTGCAGATTAAAGGAAAAGAGTGTGAGCAAACTGCTTCATGAAGACTAAGTTGTAACTCTGTGTGATGAATTGACATATCACGAAGATGTCTCTCACAAAGCTTCTTTCACGTTTTTAATCGAGGATATTTCCTTTATCAGCATAGGCCTCCATGCGATCCAAAGTAGCCCTTCTCAGCTTCCCGAAAGTCAGTGTTAATCTAGTGCTCCATGAAAGGTAAGTGTAACTCTGTGAGATGAATTCACACATCAGAAAGAGGTTTCTAAGAAAGCTTCTTTCTAGTTTCCAACGGAGGACATTTCCTTTGTCACCATCAACTCCATAGCGCTAAGAAGTATCCCATTGCAGATTTCAAGAAAACTGTGTTGGCAAACTGATCACTGAAGAGGAATTGAAACTCCGTGAGTTGCATTCACACATCGCAATGCAGTTTCTCAGAACGCTTCTTTCCAGTTTTGATCTGAGGATATTTCGTTTTTCACCATAGCACTCAATGAGATCCCAAATATCACTTTGCAGAATCCACAGAAACAGTGTCAACAAACTGCTCTAAGAAGGGAGAGGTGAAACTCTGTGTGATGAATTCACACATCAGAAAGCAATTTCTCAGAAAGCTTCTTTCTAGTTATTATCTGAGGATATTTCCTTTTTCCCCATGGGCGTCAATACGCTCCCAAATATCACTTTGCAGATTCCACGAAATCAAGATTAGCAAAGTGCTCTGTGAAGACAATGTTGTAACTCGGTGAAATGAATTCACGTATTATAAAGAAGTTTCTCAGAACGCTTCTTTCTAGTTTTTAATTGAGGATATTCCCTTTGTCACCGCAAGTTTCATTGAGCTAAGAAATATCCCAAGGCAGATTTCAAAAAAAACATTGTTAGCAAAAGGACCAATGAAAAAGAAAGTATAACTCTGTGAGTTGTATTTACATGTCACAATTTAGTTTCTCGGAACGCTTCTTTCCAGTTTTTATCTCAGGATATTTGCTTTTTCACCGTAGCCCTCCATGGGCTCCCAAATATCACTTTGCCAATTCCACAGGAACAGTCTTAGCGAAGGCTTCATGAGCAGAAAGGTGGAACTCTGTGAAATGAATTCACAGATCACAAAGAAGTTTCGCAGAAAGCTTCTTTCTCATTTTTATCGGAGGATATTTCCTTTGGCCCTATAGTCTCAATGGGATCCGAAATATCAGTTGTCAGATTCCACAAAAACAGGGCTAGCCAAAGGTTCCAGGAAATAGTGGTTTATCTCAGTGAGTTGAATTCACACAGCACAAAGCAGTTTCTCAGAAAGCGTCTTTCTTGTTGGAGCTGAGGTGATTTTTGGTCTCGGAGCGTCACCGTGTTTCTTATCGCAGATTCTGCGAAAAAAACTGTTAGCAAGCTTCTCCATGAAAACGATGAAGGAACTCTGTGAGCTGAACTCACCCACAACCAAGAAGTTTCTGAGAGGACTTCTCTGCAGATTTGTCTGAGGATATTTCATTACTCACCATGTGATTCAACGATATCCAAGATATCAGTTCTGAGGTTCCAAAAAAGGCCTGCTAGCAAACTCCTCCATGAAAGACTGGTGTAACACTGTGGAATGAATTCACACATCACAAAGCAGTTTCTCAGAAAGCTTTATTTTGGTTTTTCTCGGGAGATATTTCCTTTTTCCTTCTACTCTTCAAACCCATCTGAAATATCAGTTCTCAGAATCCACAAAACAGTTGCTAGCAAACGGCTTCACGAAATAGTGCTGTAACTCTGTGACATGAAGTCACATATCAGGAAGCAATTAGTCAGAAAGCTTCTTTCACGTTTTTTTCTGAGGATATTCCCTTTCTCACTGTAAGCTGCATAGCGCTAAGAAGTATCCCATTGCAGATTTGAAGAAAACTGTGTTAGCAAACTGATCCCTGAAGAGAAAAGAGTAACTGTGTGAGTTGCACTCACACATCACAATGCAGTTTCTCAGAACGCTTCTTTCCAGTTTTATCTGAGGATATTTCCTTTCTCACCATAGCCCTCAAAGAGCTCCCAAATATCACTTTGCAGTATCCACGAAAACAGTGTTAGCAAATTACTACTACAAGGGAAAGCTGAAACTCTACGTGATGAAATCACACAGCAGAAAGCAATTTCTCAGAAAGCTTCCTTCTAGTTATTATCTGAGGATATTTCCTTTTTCACCATAGACCTCAATGTGCTCCCAAATATCACTTTGCAGGTTCCACGACAGCAGCGTTAACAAACTGCTTCATGAAGACTAGGTTGTTACTCTGTGAGATGAACTCACATATCACAAAGAGGTTTCTCAGAAAGCTCCTTTCCAGTTTTTATTGGAGGATATTTCCTTTGTCGCCGTAAGCTTCACTGCGCTAAGAAATATCCCAATGTAGATTTCTAGAAAACACTGATAGCAATCGGATCCATTGAAGGGAAAGTGTAACTCTGTGAGTTGCATTCACGTGTCACAATTCAGTTTGTCAGAATGCTTCTTTCCAGTTTTAATCTCAGGATATTTCCTTTTTCACCATAGGGCTCAAAGCGCTCCCAAATAACACTTTGCAGATTCCACGACAACAATGTTAGCAAACTGCTTCATGAGGACTACGTGGTAACTTTGTGAGATGAATTCACATATCCCAAATAACTTTCTCATAAAGCTTCTGTCAAGGTTTTAATTGATGATATTTCCTCTAACAGCGTAGGCCTCAATACGATCCAATGTAGCCCTTCTCAGGTTCCTCAAAGACAGTCTTATTCGACTGCTCCACGAAACTTAAGTGTAACTCTGTGAGACGTATTCACACATCACAAAGAAGTTTCTGATAAAGCTTCTTTCTAGCTTTTATCTGAGGATATTTCCTTTTTCACCATGAGCTTCATTGCGCTAAGAAGTATCCCACTGCAGATTTCAAGAGAACTGTGTTAGCAAACTGATCCCCGAAGAGAAAAGCATAACTGTGTGAGTTGCATTCACACAGTCCAATGCAGTTTCTCTGGACGCTTCTTTCCAGTTTTGATCTGAGGATATTTCCTTTTTCACCGTAGCCCTCCAAGAGCTCCCAAATATAACTTTGCAGAATCCACGAAAACAGTGTTAGCAAACTGCTACTAGAAGGGAAAGGTGAAACTCTGCGTGATGAATTCACACAGCAAAAGCAATTTCTCAGAAAGCTTCTTTCTAGTTATTATCTGAGGATATTTCCTTTTGTCCATAGGCCTCAATGCGCTCCCAAATATCACTTTGCAGATTCCACGACAACAGTGACAGCAAACTGCTTCATGAAGACTAGGTTGTAACTCTGTGAGATCAATTCACATATCACAAAGACGTTTCTCAGAAAGCTCTTTCCAGATTTTATTGGAGGATATTTCCTTTGTCACCGTAAGCTTCACTGCGCTAGGAAATATCCCACTTTAGATTTCAATAAAACACTGTAAGCAAACGGATTCATGGAAAGGAAAGTGTAACTCTGTGAGTTGCATTCACATGTCACAATTCAGTTTCTCAGAACGCTTCTTTCCAGTTTTTATCTCAGGATATTTCCTTTTTCACCATAGGCCTCCATGGGCTCCCAAATATCACATTGCCAATTCCACGGGAACAATCTTAGCGAACGGCTTCATGAGGAGAAAGGTGGAACTCTGTGAAATGAATTCACAGATCACAGAGAAGTTTCTCAGAATGCTTCTATCTCATTTTTATAGGAGGATATTTCCCTTGGCCCAATAGTCCTCAAAGGGATCCAAAATATCAGCTGTCAGATTCCACCAAAGCAGGTGTAGCCAAAGGCTCCAGCAAATAGCAGTGTATCTCAGTGAGTTGAATTCACACAGCACAAAGCAATTTCTCAGAAAGCGTTTTTCTTGTTGGAGCTGAGGTGATTTGTGGTCTCGGAGCACCTCCGTGTGTCTTATTGCAGATTCTGCAAAAAAACTGTTAGCAAGCTTCTCCATGAAAACGATGAAGGAACCCTGTGAGCTGAACTCACGCACAATCAAGAAGTTTCTGAGAGGGCTTCTCTGCAGATTTTTCTGAGGATATTTCATTACTCACCATGGGATTCGATGATATCTAAGATATCACTTCTGAGGTACCACAAAATGCCTGCTAGCAAATTCCTCCATGAAAGACTGGTGTAACACTGTGGAATGAATTCACACATCACAAAGCAGTTTCTCAGAAAGCTTCCTTCACGTTTTTCTCTGAGGATATTTCCTTTCCCACTGTAAGCTGCATAGCTCTAAGAAGTATCCCATTGCAGATTTCAAGAAAACTGTGTTAGCAAACTGATCCCTGAAGAGAAAAGCGTAACTGTGTGAGTTGCACTCACACATCACAATGCAGTTTCTCAGAACGCTTCTTTCCAGTTTTTATCTGAGGATATTTCCTTTCTCACCATAGCCCTCAATGAGCTCCCAAATATCACTTTGCAGTATCCACGAAAACAGTGTTAGCAAATTGCTACTAGAGGGAAAGCTGAAACTCTGTGTGATGAAATCACACATCAGAAAGCAATTTATCAGAAAGCTTCTTTCTAGTTATTATCTGAGGATATTTCCTTTTACACCATAGGCCTCAATGTGCTCCCAAATATCACTTTGCAGATTCCACGACTACAGTGTTAGCAAACTGCTTCATGAAGACTAGGTTGCAACTCTGTGACATGAACTCACATATCACAAAGAGGTTTCTCAGAAAGCTCCTTTCTACTTATTATTGGAGGATATATCCTTTGTCACCGTAAGCTTCACTGCGTTAAGAAATATCCCAATGTAGATTTCTAGAAAACACTGTTAGCAAATGGATCCATGGAAAGGAACGTGTAACTCTGTGAGTTGCATTCACATGTCACAATTCAGTTTCTCAGAACGCTTCTTTCCAGTTTTTATCTCAGGATATTTCCTTTTTCACCATAGGCCTCAAAGTGCTCCCAAATATCATTTTGTAGATTCCACAACAACAGTGTTAGAAAACTGCTTCATGAGGACTAGGTTGTAACTCTGTGAGATGAATTCACATATCCCAAAGAACTTTCTCATAAAGCTTCTATCAAGGTTTTAATTGATGATATTTCCTCTAACAGCGTAGTCCTCAATACGATCCAATGTAGCCCTTCTCAGGTTCCTCAAAGTCAGACTTATTCGACTGCTCCATGAAACTTCAGTGTAACTCTGTGAGATGTATTCACACATCACAAAGAATTTTCTGAGAAAGTTTCTTTCTAGTTTTTATCTGAGGATATTTCCTTTGTCACCATAATCTTCATTGCACTAAGAAGTATCCCACTGCAGATTTCAAGAAAACTGTGTTAGCAAACTGATCCCCGAAGAGATAAGTGTAACTGTGTGAGCTGCATTCACACATCCCAATGCAGTTTCTATGAACGCTTCTTTCCAGTTTTGATCTGAGGATATTTCCTTTTTCACCGGAGCCCTCCAAGAGCTCCCAAATATCGCTTTGCAGAATCCACAACAACAGTGTTAGCAAACTGCTTCCTGAAGACAAAGTTGTAACTCGGTGAGATGAATTCACATGTCACAAAAAAGTTTCTCAGAAAGCTGCTTTCTAGCTTTTATTTGAGGATATTTCTTTTGTCACCATCAGCTTCATTGAGCTAAGAAATATCCCAATGCAGATCGCAAGATAAGAATCTTAGCAACAGATCAATGAAAAGAAAAGTGTAACTCTGAGTTGCATCCACATGTCACAATGCAGTTTCTCAGAACGGTTCTTTCCAGTTTTTACCTGAGGATGTTTCCTTTTTCACCATAGCCCTCATTGAGCTCCAAAATATCAATTGGCAAAATCCACGACAACAGTGTTAGGAATCTGCTGCAAGAAGGAAAAGGTGTATCTCTGTGTTATGAATTCACACATCAGAAAGCCACTTCTGAGACAACTTTTTGCTAGTTATTATCTGAGGACATTTCTGTTTTCACCATAGGCCTCAATGCGCTCCCAAATATCGCTTTGCAGATTCCACGAAAACACTGTTAGCAAACTGCTTCATGAAGACTAAGTTGTTCCTCTCTGAGATGAATTCACATATCACAAAGAAGTCTGTCACAAAGCTTCTTTCACGATTTTAATTGAGGATATTTCCTGTAACAGGCTAGGCCTCAATGCGATCCAAGGTAGCCCTTCTCAGGTTCCTCAAAGACAGTGTTAATCGAATGCTCCATGAAACATAAGGGTAACCCTGTGAGATGAATTCACACATCACAAAGAAGTTTCTAAGAAAGCTTCTTTCTCGTTTTTGTCTGAGGATATTTCCTTTGTCGCCATAAGCCTCATTGCGCTCAGAAGTGTCCAGTTGCAGATTTCAAGAAAACTGTGTTAGCCAACTGATCTCTGAAGAGAAAAGCATAACACTGTGACTTGCATTCACACATCATAATGCTGTTTCTCAGAATGCTTCTTTCCAGTTTTTATCTGAGGATATTTCCCTTTTCAGCGTAGCCCTCTATGAGCTCTCAAATATCACTTGGCAGATTCCACAACAACAGTGTTCGCAAACTGCTTCCTGAACAGAAAGTTATAACTTGGTGAGATGAATTCACATGTCACAAAGAAGTTTCTCAGAAAGCTACTTTCTAGTTTTTAGTTGAGGCTATTTCCTTTGTCTCCGTCAGCTTCATTGCGCTAAGAAATATCCCAATGCAGATTGCAAGGAAAGAGTGTTAGCAAACGGATCAATGAAAAGGAAAGTGTAACTCTGTGCGTTGTAGTCACAGGTCACAATGCAGTTTCTCAGAACGCTTCCTTCCAGTTTTTTTCTGAGGATATTTCCTTTTTCACCATAACCCTCACTGGGCTCCCAAATATCACTTTGCAAATTCCAGGAGAACAGTCTTAGCAAACGGCTTCATGAGGAGAAAGGTGTAACTCTGTGAAATGAATTCACAGATCACATTGAAGTTTCTCAGAAAGCTTCTTTCTCATTTTTAACGGAAGATATTTCCTTTGGAACTATACTCTTCAAAGGGACCTGGAATATCAGTTCTCAGATTCCAGAAAAACAGGGCTAGCCAACGGATCCACGAAATACAGGAGTAACCCAGTGAGTTGAATTCACACACCACAGAGCAGTTTTACAGAAAGCTTCTTTCTTATTTGAGCTGAGGTTATTTGTGGTCTCAGAGCACCACCATGTGTCTTATTGCAGTTTCTGTGAAAACACTGTTCGCAAGCTTCTGAATGAAAACAATCATCTAACACTGTGAGCTGAATTCACCCACAACAAAGAAGTTTCTGAGAAGGCTTCTCTGCAGATTTCTCTGAAGATATTTCATTATTCACTATGGGATTTCACGATATCGAAGACGTCACTTCTGAGTTTCCACAAAGTCAGTGCTAGCAGACTCCTCTATGAAAGAGTCGTGTAAGATTTTGAAATGAATCCACACATCACAAAGCAGTTTCTCAGAAAGCTTCAATCCGGTTTTTCTCGAAGGATATTTCCTTTTTCAACATAGCCCTCAATGAGCTCCCAAATCTCACTTGGCAGAATCCACGACAACAGTGTTAGGAATCTGCTACAAGAAGGGAAAAGGGAATCTCGGTGTTATGAGTTCACACATCAGAAAACAACTTCCGAGAAAGCTTCTTTCTAGTTATTATCTGAGGATATTTCCGTTTTCACCATAGGCCTCAATGCGCTCCCAAATATCACCTTGCAGATTCCACGAAAACACTGTTAGCTGACTGCTTCTTGAAGACTAAGTTGTTACTCTGTGAGATGAATTCACATATCACAAGGAAGTTTGCCACAAAGCTTCTTTCACGTTTTTAACTGAGGATATTTCCTGTAACAGCCTAGGCTTCAATGCAATCCAAGGTAGCCCTTCTCAGGTTCCTCAAAGACAATGTTAATCGACTGCTTCATGAATCGTAAGTGTAACTCTGTGAGATGAATTCACACATCACAAAGAAGTTCCTAAGAAAGCTTCTTTCTAGTATTTGTCTGATGATATTTCGTTTGCCACCGTAAGCCTCATTGCGCTCAGAAGTATCCAGTTGCAGATTTCAAGAAAACTGTGTTAGCCAACTGATCTCTGAAGAGAAATGTGTAGCTCTGTGAGTTGAATTCACACAGCATAATGCAGTTTTTCAGAACGCTTCTTTCCAGTTTTTATCTGAGGATATTTCCTTTTTCACCATAGCCCTCAATGAGCACCCAAATATCACTTGGCAGATTCCACGACAACAGTGCTAGCAAACTGCTTCGTGAAGACACAGTTGTAACTCGGTGAGATGAATTCACATGTCACAAAGAAGTTTCTCAGAGAGCTAGTTTTCAGTTTTTAGTTGAGGATATTTCCTTTCTCTCCATCAGCTTCATTGCGCTAAGAAGTATCCCAATGCAGATTTCAAGGAAAGAGTGTTAGCAAACGGATCAATGAAAAGGAAATTGTAACTCTGTGAGTTTTAGTCACAGGTCACAATGCAGTTTCTCAAAACGCATCCTTCCAGTTTTTATCTGAGGATATTTCCTTTTTCACCATAACCCTCACTGGGCTCCCAAATATCACCTTGCAAATTCCAGGAGAACAGTCTTAGTGAATGGCTTCATGAGGAGAAAGGTGTAACTCTGTGAAATGAATTCACAGAGCACATTGAAGTTTCTCAGAAAGCTTCTTTCTCATTTTTAACGGAGGCTATTTCCTTTGGAACTATACTCTTCAAAGTGACTCGAAATATCAGTTCTCAGATTCCACAAAAATAGGGCTAGCCAACGGCTCCACGAAATACAGGAGTAACCCAGTGAGTTGAATTCACACACCACAGAGCAGTTTCTCAGAAAGCATCTGTCTTATTTGAGCTGAGGTTATTTGTGGTCTCGGAGCGCCACCGTGTGTCTTATTGCAGTTTCTGTGAAAACACTGTTCGCAAGCTTCTGAATGAAAACAATCATCCAACACTGTGAGCTGAATTCACCCACAACAAAGAAGTTTCTGAGAAGGCTTCTCTGCAGTTTCTCTGAAGATATTTCATTATTCACTGTGGGATTCAACGATATCCAAGACATCACTTCTGAGCTTCCACAAAGTCAGTGCTAGCAGACTCCTCCATGAAAGAGTCGTGTAAGACTTTGAAATGAATCCACACATCACAAAACAGTTTCTCAGAAAGCTTCATTCCGGTTTTTCTCGGAGGATATTTCCTTTCTCACCATAGCCCTCAATGAGCTCCCAAATCTCACTTGGCAGAATCCACAACAACAGTGTTAGCAAAGTGCTGCAAGAAGGGAAAAGTGAATCTCTGTGTTATGAGTTCACACATCAGAAAGCAACTTCTGAGAGAGCATCTTTCTAGTTATTATCTGAGGATATTTCCGTTTTCACCATAGGCCTCAATGCGCTCCCAAATATCACTTTGCAGATTCCACGAAAACAGTGTTAGCAAACTGCTTCGTGAAGAAAAAGTTGTAACTCGGTGAGATGAATTCACAGGTCACGAAGAAGTCTGTCACAAAGCTTCTTTCACGTTTTTAATTGAGGATATCTCCTTTCTCACTGTCAGCTACATTGCCCTAAGAAATATCCCAATGTAGATTTCAAGACAAGAGTGTTAGCAAACGGATCAATCAAAAGGAAAGTGTAACTCTGTGAGTTGCATCCACATGTCACAATGCAGTTTCTCAGAATGCTTCTTTCCAGTTTTTATCTGAGGATATTTCCCTTTGCACCATAGCCCTCAATGAGCTCCCAAATATCGCTTGGCAGAATCCACGAAAACAGTGTTAGCAAACTGCTGCAAGAAGGGCAAAGTGAATCTCTGTGTTATGAATTCACACATCAGAAAGCAACTTCTGAGAAAGCTTCTTTCTAGTTATTATCTGAGGATATTTCCGTTTTCACCATAGGCCTCAATGCGTTCCCAAGTATCACTTTGCGGATTCCACGAAAACACTGTTAGCAAACTGCTTCATGAAGACTAAGTTGTTCCTCTGTGAGATGAATTCACATATCACAAAGAAGTCTGTCACATAGCTTCTTTCACGTTTTTAATTGAGGATATTTCCTGTAACAGGCTAGGCCTCAATGCGATCCAAGTTAGCCCTTCCCAGGTTCCTCAAAGACAGTGTTAATGGACTGCTCCATGAAACGCAAGTGTAACTCTGTGAGATGAATTCACACATCACAAAGAAGTTTCTAAGAAAGCTTCTTTCTAGTTTTTGTCTGAGGATATTTCCTTTGTCGCTGTATGCCTCATTGCACTCAGAAGTATCCAATTGCAGATTTCAAGAAAACTGTGTTAGCCTACTGATCTCTGATGAGAAAAGTTTAACTCTGTGAGTTGCATTCACACATCACAATGCAGTTTCACAGAACTCTTCTTTCCAGTTTTTATCTGAGGATATTTCCTTTTTCACCATAGCCGTCAATGAGCTCCCTCTATGAGACGAATACACACTTCACAACGCAGTTTCTCTGAAAGTTTCTCTGCAGGTTACATCGGAAGACGTTTCCTTTCTCACCACTAGCTTCCGGGAGTCACTAAATATCCCTTCACAGATTCTTCAAGGACGGAGTTTCGAAATTGGGCAACATAGAATAAGCATGAACTCTGTGAAGTGAATTCACGTATCAGAGAGCAGATTTTTCGAACCCTCCTTCCTCGATTTTATTTCAGTATATTTACCTACTGCCGTAGTCCTCAATGCGCCCCGAAATATCACTTTTTCGGTTTCGCAGGAACAGTGTTCAAACACTGCCTTGTGAGAAAAGAGGTAAAACTCCCTGAGTGGATATGTCCTCTTTCACCATAGGTGTGAATGTGCTCCCAAAGTCCCCTCTCGAATCCGTGCATGACAGAGTTTGCAAACTGCATAATATAAGAAAACTTTTAACTATGTGAGATGAATAAATATATCTAACACAAAGCAGTTTCACAGAAATCTTCTTTCCAGTTTTTGTCTGAGGATATTTCCTTTTTCACCATAGCCATCCCTATATTCCCGAATGTCTCTTGGTAGCTCTTTCTCCAACAGGGGTTCCGGAATCCTCTAGGAAAATAAAGGTATATTTCTGTGAGTGCAATGCACACGTCAGAAAGCAGCTGCTCAGAAAGCTTCTCTCCAGTTTCTATCTGAAGACGTTTCCTTTCTCACCGTAAGCCTCAAAGCGTTCCTGAATATCCCTTCGCAGACTAAACAACAACAGTGTTATGATACTGCTCAACGAAAAGAGAAGCTTAACTGTTTGAGCGGAATTCAAGTGACACAGAGCAGTTTCACAGAAAGCTTCCTTCTGGTTTCTCTCTGAGGTTATTTCCTCTTCAGGATATTCTAAAGAGTGTTTCCAAATGTCCTTTCTCAGATTCCACAAAAACAGAGATTTCAAACTGCTCATTCCAAAGAATGATTTACTCTCTATGAGATGAATACAAACATCACAAAAGATTTGTGCAGAAAGCTTCTCTCCAATTTTCAATGGAAGACATTTCCTTGCTCAACACAGGCCTCCGGTTGCCACTTACTATCCCTTCGCAGAACCATTAAAGACCGACTTACAAACTGGGAAATTTAGAGTAAGCTTTAACCCGGTTAAAGGAATGGACATGTCAGAGAGCAGTTTGTTCGATTGCTTCTTTCTGTTTTTTATTGGACGACATTTCACTTTTTGCCATAGTCTTCAATGTGCTCCGAACATCAGTCTTTTGGTTTTACAGGAACAGTGTTCAAACTGTGCCTTATGAGAAGAGTTATAACTCCCATACGGGAATGCACACATCACTAAGCAGTCTTAGAAAGCTTCTCTCCATCTTTTATCTGACTATATTTGCTATTTCACCATAGGCCCGAATGTGATCCCAAATATACCTTCATGGATCCATCCACGAGGGAGTTTCCAGGCCGTGTAATGTAAAGAAATCTTCCATTATGTGAGATGAACAAACATAGCAAAACACAGATTACAGAACGCTTCTTTCCAGTTTTTATTTGAAGATATTTTCTTTTTCACTATAGTCCTGAATGTGCTCCTGAAGGTCCCTTCGTGGATCTGTCCATGACAGTTTCCAGGCTGCGTAATGTAAAGAAAGCTTTATCTATGTGAAATGATTACACACATCACAGAGTAGTTTCCTAGAAAGCTTCTTTCCAATATTTGTCTGAGGCTACTTTCCTTTGCACCATCGACATCAACATGCTCCCTAATATCACTTCGTACCTGTTTCTCCAAAAGGGTTTCCCTGACGGTGTATTAGAAGAGAGGTATAACACTGTGAGTGGGATGCACACGTCAAAAAGCAGTTCCTCGGAAAGCTTCTCTCCAGTTTCGGTCTGAACATATTTCCTTTTTCATCGTAAGCCCCAAAGTGCTCCCGAATATCCCATCACACGCTAAACATACACAGGGTTAGAAAACTGCTCAATGAAAAGAGAGGCTTAACTGATTGAGAGAAATTAAGACGACACAGAGCAATTTCATAGAAAGCTTCCTTCTGGATTTTACCTGAGGGTATTTCTTTCTCTGTGTTGTAAGGATCGCGTCCAAATGTCCTTCCTCAGATGCCACAAAAACAGTGATTTCAAACTGCCAAATCCAAAGAATGGTTTAACTGTGAGAGACGAATACACACATCGCAAAGCAGTTGCTTAGAACGTTTCTTTGCAGGTTTCATGGGAAGACGTTTCCTCACTCACCAGAAGCCTCCGGGAGTCACTAAATATCCCTTCACAGATCCTTCAAAGACAGAGTTTCGAAAATGGGCAACATAGAGTAAGCATTAACTCTGTGAAGTGAATGCACATATCAAAAAGCAGATTATTGGAACGATTCTTCCTCGATTGTATTTCATTATATTTCACTATTCGCCATAGTCCACAATGTGCTCTGAAATATCCCTTTTTTGGTTTCCCAGGAACAGTGTTCAAACGCTGCCTCGTGAGAAAAGAGGAATAACTCCCTGAGTGGAATGCATACATCACAAAGTAGTTCCTCAGAAAGCCTATATCCAGTTTTTATCTGAAGATATCTCGTTTTTCACCGTAGGCCTAAATGTGCTCCCTAATGTCCCTTTGTGTATACGTGTGTGACGGAGTTTTCAAACTGCACAATATGAGGAAAGTTTTACCTATGTGAGATGAATAAATATATCTAACACAAAGCAGTTTCACAGAAATCTTTCCAGCTTTTGTCTGAGGATACTTCCTTTTTCACCATAGCATTCCCTATACTCCCGAATGTCTCTTGGTAGCTTCTTCTCCAAAAGGGATTCCGGAATCCTCTAGGAGGAGAACGGTATATTTCTGAGTGGAATGCACATGTCACAAAGCAGCCCCTCAGAAAGCTTCTCTTCAGTTTCTATCTGAAGACGTTTCCTTTCTCACCGTAAGCCTCAAAGTGCTCCTGAATATCCCTTCACAGAATAAATAAAAACAGCGTTATGATACTGCTCAATGAAAAGAGAAGCCTAACTGTGTGAGTGGAATTCATGTGACACAGAGCAGTTTCACAGAAAGCTTCCTTCTGGTTTCTCTCAGAGGTTATTTCTTTTCAGGATATTCTAAAGAGCTTTTCCAAATGTCCTTTCTCAGATTCCACAGAAACAGTGATTTCAAACTGCTCAATCCAAAGAATGATTTAACTCTATGAGATGAATACAAACCTCAGAAAAGAGTTGCGGAGAAAGGTTCTCTCCAATTTTTGATGGAAGACTTTTCCTTGCTCGACACAGGCTTCCAGTTACCACTTACTATCCCTTCGCAGAAACCTCAAAGACCGACTTTCAAACTGAGAAATGTAGAGTAAGCTTCAACCCTGTGAAAAGAATGGACATGTCAGAGACCAGTTTCTTCTAGTTCTTCTTTCTGTTTTTTATTGGACGACTTTTCACTTTTTGCCATAGTCTTCAATATGCTCCGAATATCACTCATTTGGTTTACAGGAACAGTGTTCAAA
>NW_016826683.1:22391-24784 GCF_001698545.2 Rhinopithecus bieti
CTGCATAATGTAAAGAAAGCTTTATCTATGTGAAATGATTACACATATCACAGAATAGTTTCCCAGAAAGCTTCTTTCCAGTTTTGTCTGAGGCTACTTTACTTTTCACCATCTGCATCAAAATGGTCCCTAATATCACTTGATACCTGTTTCTCCAAAAGGGTTTCCCCGACGCTGTATGAGAGGAGAGGTAAGGCACTCTGAGTTGAATGCCCACCCCACAAAGCAGTTCCATGGAAAGCTTCTCTTCAGTTTTGGTCTGAACATATTTCCTTTTTCACTGTAAGCCTCAAAATGCTCCTGAATATCCCATCACAAACTAAACACGCAGGGTTAAAAAACTGCTGAATGAAAAGTGAGGCTTAACTGAGTGAGAGGAATTAAGACGACACAGAGCAGTTTCACAGAAAGCTTCCTTCTGGATTTTACCTGAGGATATTTCTTTCTCCATATTCTAAGGATCGTTCCCAAATGTCCTTCCTCAGATGTCACAAAAACAGTGATTTCAAGCTGCTCAATCTAAAGAATTCTTTAACTCTATGAGACGAATACACACAGCACAAAGCAGTTGCTCAGAATGCTTCTCTGCAAGTTCCATCAGAAGATGTTTCCTTGCTCACCACAAGCCTCTTGGCCTCACTAAATATCCCTTCACAAATTCTTCAAAGGCAGAGTTTGCAACTGGGCAACATAGAGTAAGCATTAACTCTGTGACGTGAATGCACATATCACAGAGCAGATTCTTGGAACGCTTCTTCCTCGATTTTATTTCAATATATTTCACTATTCACCATAGTCCTCAATGCACTCCGAAATATCACTTTTTCGGTTACACAGGAACAGTGTTCAAATGCTGCCTTTTGAGAAAAGAGGTATAACTCCTGAGTGGAATGCATACATTGCAAAGTAGTTTCTCACAAAGCTTCTATCCAGTTTTTATCTGAAGATATCTCCTCTTTCATCGTAGTCCTGAATGTGTTCCTGAATATCCTTTCGCTGATCCGTGCATGAAGGAGTCTCCAAACTGCGTAATAAAGAAAAGTTTTAACTATGCGAGATGAACAAATATATCTAACACAAAGCAGTCTCACAGAAATCTTCTTTGCAGTTTTTGTCTGAGGATATATCCTTTTCACCATAGCCACCCCTAGACTCCCGAATGTCTCTTGGTAGCTGTTTCTCCAAAAGGGATTCTGGAATCCTCTATGAGAAGAAAGGTATTTTTCTGTGAGTGCAATGCATACGTCACAAAGCAGCTTCTCAGAAAGCTTCTCTCAAGTTTCTATCTGTAAACGTTTCCTTTCTCAACATAAGCCTCAAATCGCTCCTGAATATACCTTCGCAGACGAAACAAGAACAGCGTTATGATACTGCTCAATGCAAAGAGAAGATTAACTGTGTGAGTGGAATTCACCTGACAGGGAGCAGTGTCACAGAAAGCTTCCTTCTGGTTTCTCTCTGAGATTATTTCTTTTTCAGGATATTCTAAAAGCGTTTCCAAATGTCCTTTCTAACATTCCACAGAAACAGTGATTTCAAACTGCTCAATCCAAGGAATGATTTAACTCCCTGAGATGAATACAAACATCACAAAAGAGTTGCGCAGAAAGCTTCTCTCCAATTTTCGATTGTAGACATTTCCTTGCTTGACAGAGGCCTCCGGTTGTCACTTACTATCCCTTCGCAGAACCCTCTTAGACCGACTTTCAAACTGAAACATGTACAGTATGCTTTAACCCTGTGAACAGAATGGACATGTCAGAGAGCAGTCTCTTGGAGTGCTTCTTTCTGTTTTTTATTGGACGACATTTCACTTTTTGCCATAGTCTTCAATGTGCTCCGAATATCACTCTTTTGGTTTCACAGGAACAGTGTTCAAACTGTGCCTTACTAGAAGAAATTTATAACTCCCTGAGTGGAATGCACACATCACCAAGGAGTTTCTCAGATAGGTTCTCTCCAGTTTTTATCTGACTATATTTCCTATTTCACCACCGGCCAGAATGTGATCCCAAGCTTCCCTTCGCAGATGCATCCACGCAGGACTTTCCAAGCCGTGTAATGCAAAGATAACTTCAACTATGTGAGATGAATAAATATACAAAAAGGCAGATTCCCAGAAAGCTTTTTTCCAGTTTTTATCTGAGGATATTTCCTTTTTCCCCATAGTCCTGAATGTGTTGCTGAAGGTGCCTTCGTGGATATGGCCATGAAAGGTTCCAAACTGCGTAATGTAAAAAAAGCTTTATCTATGTGAGATGATTACACATATCACAGAGTAGTTTCCTAGAAAGCTTCCTTCCAGTTTTTGTGTGAGGCTATTTTACTTTTCACCATCGGCATCAACATGCTCCCTAGTATCACTTGGTACCTGTTTCTCCAAAAGGGTTTCC
>NW_016826683.1:26237-35229 GCF_001698545.2 Rhinopithecus bieti
TTTTTTTTTTTTTTTGTGACGGAGTCTCGCTCTGTGGCCCAGGCTGCAGTGCAGTGGCCGGATCTCAGCTCACTGCAAACTCCGCCTCCCGGGTTTACACCATTCTCCTGCCTCAGCCTCCCTAGTAGCTGGGACTACAGGCGCCAGCCACCTCGCCCAGCTAGCTTTTCGTATTTTTTAGTAGAGACGGGGTTTCACCGTGTTAGCCAGGATGGTCTCGAACTCCTGACCTCGTGATCTGCCCGTCTCGTTCTCCCAAAGTGCTGGGATTACAGGTTTGAGCCACCTCGCCCGTCCTTCTTTCCACTTTTTATCTGAATATATTTCCTTCTTCACCATAGTCCTGAATGTGCTCCGAAGGTCCGTTCTTGGATCCGTCCATGACAGTTTCCAAGCTGCATAATAGAAAGACAGCTTTATCTATCTGAGATGATTACACACATCACTGAGTAGTTTCCTAGAAAGCTTCCTTCCAGTTTTGTCTGAGGTTATTTACCTTTTCACCATTTGCATCAATATGCTCCGGAAAATCACTTGGTACCGGTAGCTCCAAAATGGTTTACCCGACACTGTATGAGATGAGAGGTATAACAATGTGAGTGGAATGCACACGTCACAAAGCAGTTTCTCAGAAACATTCTCTCCAGTTTTTATCTGACTGTATTTGCTATTTCCCCATAGGCCTCAAAGTGATCCCAAATATCCCTTCGTGAATCCATCCATGAGGGAGCTTCCAGCTGCATAATGTAAAGAAAGCTTCATCTATGTGAGATGTATAAACATAGCAAAAAGCAGATTCACAGAAAGCTTCTTTGCAGTTTTTATCCGAAGATATTTCCTTTTTCACCATAGTACTGAATGTGCTCCCGAAGGTCCCTTCGTGGATCTGTCCATGACAATTTCCAAGCTGCGTAGTATAAAGAAAGCTTTATCTATGTGAGATGATTACAGATATCACAAAGTATTTTCCTAGAAAGCTTCTTTCCAGTTTTTGTCTGAGGCTATTTCGCTTTACACCATCGTCATCAACATGCTCCTGAATATCACTTGGTACCTGTTTCTCCAAAAGGGTTTCCCCAATGCTGTATGAGAAGAGAGGTATAACACTGTGACTGGAATGCACACGTCACAAAACAGTTCCTTGGAAAGCTTCTCTCCAGTTTCATTCTGATCATATTTCCTTTTGTACCGTAAGCCTCAAAGTGCTCCCGAATGTCCCATCACATGCTAAACATACACAGGGCTAGAAAACTGCTCAATGAAAAGGGAGGCTTAACTGAGCGAGAGGAATTAAGACGACACAGAGCAGTTTCACAGAAAGCTTCCTACTGGATTTTTCCTGAGGGTATTTCTTCCTCCACACTCTAAGGATCGTTCCCAAATGTCCTTCCTAAGATTCCAGAAAAACAGTGATTTCAAGCGGCTCAAACGAAAGAATGGTTTAGTTCTAGGAGACGAATACACACATCACAAAGCAGTTGCTCGGAAAGTTTCTCTTCAGGTTTCATCGGAACATGTTTCCTGGCTCACCACAAGCCTCCGGGCATCACTAAATATCCCTTCACAGATTATTCAAAGACAGAGTTTCGAAACTGGGCAACAGAGAGTAAGCATTAACTCTGTGAAGTGAATGCACATATCAGAGAACCGATTCTTGAAACGCTGCTTCCTCGATTTTATTTCAGTATATTTCACTATTTGCCATAGTCCTCAATGCGTTCCGAAATGACACTTTTTCGTTTTCACAGAAACAGTATGCAAACACTGCCTTTTGAGAAAAGAGGTATAACTCCCTTAGTGGAATGCAGACATCACAAAGTAGTTCCTCAGAAAGCTTAAATCCAGTTTTTATCTGAAGATATCTCCTCTTTTGCCGTAGGCCTGAAGGTGTCCCTGAATGTCCCTTCGTGATTCTGTGCATGACGGAGTTTCCAAACCGCGTAACATAATTAAAGTTTTAACTATGCGAGATGAATAAATATATCTAACACAAAGCAGTTTCACAGAAATGTTCTTTCCAGTTTTTGTCTGAGGATATTTACTTTTTCACCATCATCGTCGATATACTGCTGAATATCTCTTGGTAGCTTTTTCTCCAAAATGGATTCCGGAATCCTCTAGGAGAAGAAACATATATTTCTGTGAGTGGAATGCACACATCACAAAGAAGCTACTCAGAAAGTGTCTCTCCAGTTTTTTCTGAAGAGGTTTCCTTTCTCACTATAAGCCTCAAAGCCCTCCAGAATATCCCTTCGCAGACTAAACACAAACAGTGTTATGATACAGCTGAATGAAAAAAGAAGCTTAACTGTGTGAGCGGAATTAACGTGACACTGTGCAATTTCACAGAAATCTTCCTTCTGGTTTCTCTCTGAGGTTATTTCGTTTGCAGGATATTGTAAAGAGTGTTTCCAAATGTCCTTTCTCAGATTCCACAGAAACAGTGATTTCAAACTGCTCAATCCAAAGAGTGATTTAACTCTATGAGATGAATACAAACATCACAAAAGAGTTGCGCAGAAAGCATGTCTCCGATTTTCGATGCAAGACATTTCCTTGCCTCACACAGGCCTCCGGTCGCCACTTACTATCCCTTCACAGAACCCTCAAAGACCGACTTTCAAACTGGGAAATGTACAGTAAGCTTTGACCCTGTGAAAAGAATGGATATGTCAGAGAGCAGTTTTCTCCCTTGCTCCTTTCTTTTTTTTATTGGACGACATTTCCCTTTTTGCCATAGTCTTCAATGTGCTCTGAATATCACTCTTTTGGTTTCACAGGAACAGTGTTCAACGTGTGCCTCATGAGAAGAAAGTTATAACTCCCTGAGTGGAATGCACACATCACCAAGCAGTTGCTCAGAAAGCTTCTCTCCATTTTTTATCTAACTCTATTTCCTCTTTCACCATAGGCCTGAATGTCATCCCAAATATCCCTTTCGCGGATCCATCCATGAGGGAGTTTCCAAGCTGCGTAATGTAAAGGAAGCTTCATCTATGTGAGATGAATAAACATAGCAAAAAGCAGATTCACAGAAAGCTTCTTTCCAGTTTTTATCTGAAGATATTTCCTTTTTCACCATAGTCCAGAATGTGCTAACGAAGGTCCCTTCGTGGATCCGTCCATGACAATTTCCAAGTTGCGTAATGGAAAGAAAGTTTATCTATGTGAGATGATTACAGATATCACAGAGTAGTTTCCTAGAAAGCTTCTTTCCATTTTTTGTCTGAGGCTAGTTCCCTTTTCACCATCGGCATCAACATGCTCCCAAATATCATTTGATACCTGTTTCTCCAAAAGCGTTTCCCCGAAGCTGTATGAGAAGAGAGGTATAACACTGTGACTGGAATGCACACATCACAAAGCAGTTCCTCGGAAAGCTTCTCTCCAGTTTCGGTATGAACATATTTCCTGTTTCAACGTTAGCCTCAAACTGCTCCCGAATGTCCCATCACACGCTAAGCATACACATGGCTAGAAAACTGCTCAATGAAAAGAGAGGCTTATCTGAGTGAGAAGAATTAAGACGACACAGAGCAGTTTCACAGAAAACTTCCTTCTGGATTTTACCTGAGGATATTTCTTTCTCCATCTTCTAAGGATCGTTCCCAAATATCCTTCCTCAGATTCTACAAAACAATGATTTAAAGCTGCTCAATACGAAGAATGGTTTAAATCTAGGAGATGAACACACACATCACAAAGGAGTTCCTCAGAACGTTTCTCTGCAGGTTTCATCGGAAGACATTTCCTCACTCACCACAAGCCTCCGGGGTCACTAAATTTCCCTTCACAGATTATTCAAAGACAGAGTTTCAAAACTTGGCAACATAGAGTAAGCATTAACTCTGTGAAGTGAATGCACATATCAGAGAGCAGATTCTTGGAACGCTTCTTCCTCGACTTCATTTCTGTATATTTCACTATTCGCCATAGTCCTCAAAGCGTTCTGAAATATCACTTTTCAGTTTCACCGGAACAGTGTTCAAACACTGCCTTGTGAGAAGAGAGGTAAAACTCCCTGAGTGGAATGCATACATCCCAAAGTAATTTCTCAGAAAGCTTCTATCCAGTTTTATCTGAAGATATCTCCTCCTTCACCGTAGGCCTGAACTGTTCCCGAATGTCCCTTCACAGATCTGTGCATGACGGAGTTTCCAAACTGCGTAATATAATTAAACTTTTAACTATCGGAGATGAATAAATATATGTAATGCAAAGTAGATTCACAGAAATCTTCTTTCCAGTTTTGTCTGAGTTATTTCCTTATTCACCGTGGTTGTCGCTAAACTCCCGAATATCTCTTAGTACCTTTTTTTCCAAAAGGGCTTCTGGAATCCTCTAGGAGAAGAAAGGTATATTTCTGTGAGTGGAATGCACACGTCACAAAGCAGCTCCTCAGAAATGTTCTCTCCAGTTTCTATCTGAAGACGTTTCCTTTCTCATCATAAGCCTCAAAGCCCCCCAGAGTATCCCTTCGCAGACTAAACGGCCACAAAACAGTGATTTCAAGCTGCTCAACCCAAAGAATGGTTTAACTCTATGAGACGAATACACACATCGCAAAGCAGTTGCTCAGAACGTTTCTCTGCAGGTTTCATCGGAATACGTTTCCTTGCTCACCATCAGCCTCCGGACGTCACTAAATATCCCTTCACAGATTTTCTAAGACAGAGTTTCGAAACTGGGCAACATAGAGTAAGCATTAACTCTGTGAATTGAGTGCATGTATCAGAGAGCAGATTCTAGGAACCCTTCTTCCCCGATTCTATTTCAGTATATTTCACTATTCGCCATAGTCCTCAATGCGTTCCGAAATATCACCTTTTGGTTACACAGGAACAGTGTTCAAACATTGCCTTGTGAGAAAAGAGGTATAAATTCCTGAGTGGAAATCATACATCACAAAGTAGTTTATCAGAAAGCTTCTATCCAGTTTTATCTGAAGATATCTCCTCTTTCACTGTAGGCCTGAATGTGCTCCCAAATGTTCCTTCGCATATCTGTGCATGATGAAGTTTCCAAACTGCATAATAGAATTAAAATTTTAACTATGCGAGATGAATAAATATATCTAACACAGAGCAGTTTCACAGAAATCTTCTTTCCATTTTGGTCTGAGGATATTTCCTTTTCACCATAGTCATCACTATACTCCCGAATACCTCTTGGTAGCTTTTTTGAAAAGGGATTCCACAATCCTCTAAGCGAAGAAAGGTATATTTGAGTGAAATGCACAAGTCACAAAGCATCTCCTCAGAAAGCTTCTCTCCAGTTTCTAATTGAAGACGTTTCCTTTCTCACCGTTAGCCTCAAAGCCCCCCAAAGTATCCCTTCACAGACTAAACACAAACAGTGCTATGACACAGCTCCATGAAAAGAGAAGCTTAACTGTGGGAGTGGAATTCAGGTGTCACTGAGCAGTTTCACAGAGAGCTTCCTTCTGGTTTCTCTCTCAGGTTATTTCTTTTCAGGGTATTCTAAGGAGCATTTCCAAATGTCCTTTCTCAGATTCCACAGAAACAGTGATTTCAAACTGCTCAATCCAAAGAATGGTTTTACTGTATGAGATGAATACAAACATCACAAAAGAGGTGCGCAGAAAGCTTCTCTCAGATTTTCAATGGAAGACATTTCCTTGCCTCACACAGGCCTCTTGTTGCCACTTACTATCCCTTCGCAGAACCCTCAAAGACCGACTTTCAAACAGGGAAATGTAATTTCAGTTTTAACCATGTGTAAAAATGGACATGTCAGAGAGCAGTTTCTTCGAGTGCTTCTTTGTGTTTTTTATTGGATATTTCAATTTTGCCATAGTCTTCAATGTGCTCCAAATATCACTCTTTTGGTTTTACAGGAAAAGTGTTCAAATAGTGCCTTATGAGAAGAAAGTTATAACTCCCTGAGTGGAATGCACACGTCACCAAGCAGTTTCTCAGAAAGCTTCTCTCCCGTTTTGATCTGACTATATTTCCTATTTCACTATAGGCCCGAATGTGATCCCAAATATCCCTTCGTGGATCCATCCATGAGGGATTTTCCAAGCTGTGTAATGTAAAGAAAGCTTCATCTATGTGAGATGAATAAACATAGCAAAAAGCAGATTCACAAATAGCTTCTTTCGTGTTCTGATCTGAAGATATTTCGTTTTTCACCATAGTCCTCAAAGTGCTCCCGAAGGTCCCTTCATGGATCCGTCCACGACAGTTTCCAAGCTGCGTAATGTAAAGAAAGCATTATCTACGTGAGATGATTACACATATAACAGCGTAGTTTCCTAGAAAGATTTTCCAGTTTTAGTCTGAGGCTAATTCCCTTTACACCATCGGTATCAACATGCTCCCAAATATCACATAGTACCTGTTTCTCCAAAAGGGTTTCCCCCACGCTGTATGAGAAGAGAGGTATAACACTGTCAGTGGAATGCACACGTCACAAGGCAATTCCTCAGAAAGCTTCTCTCCAGTTTTCATCTGAAAATATTTCCTTTTTCACCATAAGCCTTAAAGTGCTCCCGAATATCCCATCACATGCTAAGCATACACAGGGTTAGAAAACTGCTCAATGAAAAGAGGGGCTTAACTGAGTGAGAGCCATTAAGATAACATAGAGCAGTTTCACAGAAAGCTTCCTTCTGGATTTTCCCTGAGGATATTTCTTTCTCCATGTTCTAAGGATCGTTACCAAATGTCCTTCCTCAGATTCCACAAAAACAGTGATTTCAAGCTGTTCAACCCAAAGAACGATTTAATTTTCTGAGACGAATACACTCATCTCAAAGCAGTTGCTCACAAAGTTTCTCTGCAGGTTTCATCGGAATACGTTTCCTTGCTCACCACAAGCCTCCGGGCGTCACTAAATATCCCTTCACAGATCCTTCAAAGACAGAGTTTCGAAACTGGGCAACATAGAGTAAGCATTAACACTGTGAAGTGAATGCACATATCAGAGACCAGATTCGTGGGACGTTTCTTCCTCGATTTTATTTCAGTATAATTCACTATTCACCGTAGTCCTCAATGCGCTTCAAAATATCACTTTTTCGGCTTCACAGGAACAGTGTTCAAACACTGCCTTGTGAGAAAAGTGGTATAACTCCCTGAGTGGAATGCATACATCACAAAGTCGTTTCTCAGAAAGCTTCTCTCCACTTTTTAACTGAACATATCTCCTCTTTCACCATAGGCCTGAATGTGCTCCCAAATGTCCCTTTGCGGATCCGTGCATGACAGAGTTTCCAAACTGCGTAATATAAGAAAAGTTTTAACTATGCGAGGTGAATAAATATATCTAACACAAAGCAGTTTCACAGAAATCTTTCCAGATTTTGTCTGAGAATATTTCCTTTTTCACCATAGCCATCCTTATACTCTCGGATGTCTCTTGGTAGCTTCTTCTCCAAAAGGGTTTCTGGAATCCTCTAGGAGAAGAAAGGTGAGTGGAATGCACCCGTCATTCTGGGAGTGGAATTCTGTGAGTGGAATGCACACATCACAAAGCAGATCCTCATAAAGCTTCTCTACAGTTTCTATCTGAAGATGTTTCCTTTCTCACCGTAAGCCTCAAAGCACTCCTGAATATCCCTTCTCAGACTAAACAAAAGCAGTGTTATGATACAGCTCAATGAAAAGAGAAGCTTAACTGTGTGAGCAGAATTCACGTGACCCAGAGAAGTTTCACAGAAAGATTCCTTCTGGTTTCTTTCTGAGGTTATTTCTTTTTCAGGATATTCTAAGGAGCATTTCCAAATGTCCTTTCTCAGAGTCCACAGAAACAGTGATTTCAAACTGCTCAGTCCAAAGAATGATTTAACTCTATGAGATGAATATAAACATCACAAAAGAGTTGTGCAGAAAGCTTCTCTCCAATTTTCGATGGAAGCCACTTCCTGGCTCGACAGAGGCGTCTGGTTGTCGTATACGATCCCTTCACAGAAACCTCAAAGACTGACTTTCAAACTGGGAAATGTAGAGAAAGCTTTAATGCTGTCAAAAGAATGGACATGACAGAGAGCAGTTTCTTCGAGTGATTTTTTTCTGTTTTTTTTGGACATTTCACTTTTTGCCATAGTCTTCAAGTGCTCCGAATATCACTCTTTTGGTTTTACAAGGACAGTGTTCAAACTGTGCCATATGAAAAGAAAGTTGTAACTTCCTGAGTCGAATGCACACATCACCAAGCCGTTTCTCAGAATGCTACTTTCCAGTTTTTATCTGACTATATTTCCTCTTTCACCATAGACCCAAATGTGATCCCAAATATCCCTTCGCGAATCCATCCACGAGGGAATTTCCAAGCTGCGCAATGTAAGGTAAGCTTCATCTATGTGACATAAATAAGCATAGCAAAAAGCAGATTCACAGAAGTCTTCTTTCCAGTTTTATCTGAAGATATTTCCTTTTCACCATAGTCCTGTATGTGCTCCCGAAGGTCCCTTCGTCCATGACAGTTTCCAAGCTGCATAATGTAAAGAAAACTTTATCTATGTGAGATGATTACACATATAACCAAGTAGTTTCCTAGAAAGCTTCTTTCCACTTTTTGTCTGATGCTATTCCCCTTTTCACCATCGGCATCAAAATGCTCCCGAATATAACTTGGTACCTGTTTCTCCAAAAGGGTTTCCCCGACGCTGTATGGGAAGAGAGGAATAATACTGTGAATGGAATGCACACGTCACAAAGCCATTAATCAGAAAGCTTCTCTCCGTTTTCGGTCTGAACATATTTCCTTTTTCACCGTAAGCCTGAAAGTACTCGTGAATATCCCATCACACGCTAAATATACACAGGGTTAGAAAACTACTCAATGAAAAGAGAGGCTTAACCGAGTGAGAGAATTTAAAACAACATAGAGTAGCTTCACAGAAAGCTTCCTTCTGGATTTTACCTGAGGATATTTCTTTCCCCATATTCTAAAGATCATTCCCAAATGTCCTTCCTCAGATTCCTCTAAAACAGTGGTTTCAAGCTGCTCAATCCAAAGAATGGTT
>NW_016826684.1:0-805 GCF_001698545.2 Rhinopithecus bieti
TTTCGAGACAGTTTTGTCTTGTCACCGAGGCTGGAGCACAATGGCTCGATCTTGGCTCACTGCAACCTCCGCCTCCCAGGTTCAAGCAATTCTCTCGCTTCAGTCTCCCTGGTAGCTGGGATTACAGACACGTGCCACCGCACCAAGCTAATTTTTGTTTTTAGTAGACACGGAGTTTCACCATAGTGGACAAGCTGGTTTCAAACCCCTGACCTCAGGTGATCCGCCTGCCTTGGCTTCCCAAACTGCTGGGATTACAGGCGTGAGCCACCATGCCTGGCATTGGATAATAAAATTCTAACCTCAGTATAATACAATAAAATGTAATATAAACTATCTGAGGTTTATATTATGATTATTTACTATTATTACTATTTTACAGATAAACTGAGGATCAAAGAGATTAAATGATTTTTCCAAAGCTATACAAATAGTAAATTATGAAATCACAAATTGGACCCAGATGATCATCTACCTCTGGACTCTGTCTCTGGACTCTGTCACCCAGGCTGGAGTGCAGTGACATGATCTTGGCTCACTGCAACACACCCGGCTAATTTTTGTATTTTTAGTAGAGACAGGTTTTTCACCATGTTGGCCAGGCTGGTCTCAAACTCCTGGCCTAGGCTTCCCAAAGTGCTGGGATTACAGGCTTGAGCCACCATGCCTCGCCCTCTAATGCCGGTGCATAGAAAAAGAATTCAAATAATAAAATTGAAAGTCTCCTCTCCTTATCCATTCTACTTACTAACTACTATATACACAGATTTTCAGCTTTTTTGAAACAAAATTCTCCCTTTTCTTT
>NW_016826685.1:0-9198 GCF_001698545.2 Rhinopithecus bieti
TGGGAGGTGAAGGTGAGCAGATCACCTGAGGTCAGGAGTTTGAGACCTGCCTGACCAAAATGATGAAACCCCACCTCCACTAATAATACAACATTAGCCGGGCATGGTGGCACATGCCTGTGATCCCAGCTACTTGGGAGGTTGAGGCAGGAGAATTGCTTGACCCTGGGAGGTGGAGGTTGCAGTGAGCTGAGAACAGGCCATTGAAAACCCGCCTGGGAAAAAAAAAAAAACCCCATCAAAAAAAAAAAAAAAAAAAAAAAAGGCTGATTCAGGAGAATTACTTGAATGCAGGTGGTGGAGGTTGCAGAGTACCAAGATTGCACCATTGCACTCCAGCCTGGGCAAAAAGAGCAAAACTCTGTCTCAAAAAATAAAAGTAATAATATTAAAAACAGGAAAAGGTATTTGTGAAAATGCTTTGCGAGGTCCTCTTTCGTATCACAAAATGAAACCTGTTTTGATTCACTCAGTTCCAAACAATTTTTTTCACAGAATCTGCAAAGTTACATTTCTGAGCCCACTAAAGCCTATAAGCAAAAAATGAATATCCAGTGATAAAAACTAGAAACAAGCTATCTGTAAAAATGATTTGTGACATGCTATTTTATTACACTGAATGAAACCAGTTTTTTGATTCACCAGATTCCAACAACTCTTTATGTAGAATCTACAAAGTAACAATTCCGAGCTCATTGAGGCTTGTAAAAAACACCCCGAATATCCAGTTATGAACACTAGACATAAATTATCTTTAAATATGATTGTGACATGCTGTTTCAAACCACAGAATGGAACCTGTGTTTTGTTTCATCAGGTTAAAAACACTCTTTCTGTGTGATACACAAAGTGCCACTGCTGTGCTAATTAAAGCCTACAAGGAAATATCAAATATCCAACTCTAAAAACCAGAAAAGGGCTGCGTGTAAAAATGCTTTGTGATGAGTTGTTTCATATCACAAAATGAAACTGGCATTTTGATACACCAGATTCCAAACAATCTTTTTGTATCAAATATCAAATCTATGAATTGATATTTCTGAGGCCACTGGAGCCTATAAAAAACAGAATATCGGGCAGTAAAATCTACAAACAAGCTATGTGTGAAAATGCTTTTTGATGTGGTGTTTCATATCACAGAATAAAACCTGGCTTTTGATTCACCATGTTCAAAACACTCTTTTTGTGGAATCTATAAGGTGACATTTTGAGCCCACTGAGCCCTAAAAGAAACTTAGAATATCCAGTAATTCAAAATAGAAACAAGCTATCTGTGAAAACGCTTTGTGATGTGCTGTTTCATATCATTGAATGAAGCCTGTGTTTTGATTCAACAGGTTCAAAACACTCTTTTTGTAGAATCCATGAGGTGATATTTCAGAGCTCAGTGAGGCTAATAAGGAAAAATACAATATTTTGCTCTAAAACTAGAAACAAGCTGTATGTAAAATGCTTTGTGGTGTGTTATTTTATATCACAGAATGGAACTTGTTCATTGATTCAAGAGCTTCCAATTGAAATGAGATTTTTGAGCACATTGAAACCTAAGAAAACTCAAATATCCAGCAAAGAAACTAGAAACAAGCTATATGTGAAAATCTTTTCTGATGTGCTATGTTGTATCACAGTATGGAACCTGTGTTTTGATTTATAAGTTTTGATACACTCTTTTTTATTGAATCTACGAGTGAAATTTCTGAGCCCACTGGGGCCTGTACAGATAAATTGAATATCCAACAATAAAAACTAGAAAAAAGCAATCTGTAAAAATGCTTTCAGATGTGTCAATTTATCTCACACAGTTGAACCAGTGTTTTAATTCATGAGGTTCCAAACACTCTTTATGTAGAATGTATGAAGTGACGTTTCTGAGTCCATTGAGGCCTATGAGGAAAAATTGAATTTCAAGCAACAAAAACTGGAAACACACTATCTGTGAAAGTGCTTTGCATTGTGCTGTTTCATATCACAGAACTCATTCTGTGATATGAAACCTGTGTTTTTGACTCACCAGATTTGAAACACTCTCTTTGTAGAATATACATAGTGACATTTGTAAGCCTACAGAGACCTATGAAAAATCGAATATCAAGTGAAAAAACTAGAAAAATACTATCTGGGAAAATGCTTTGTGATGTGCCGTTTTATATCATGAATGGAACCTCTTTTTTGTTTTTTTTAACCATGTTCAAAACAATCTTTTTGTAGAATCTGCAAGGTGAGAGTTGTGAGCCAATTGAGCTATGTAAGAAAAAATTGAATGTCCAGTGATAAAAACTGGAACTAAGCTATCTATGAAAATGCTTTCTGATGTGCTGTTTTATATCACAGAATAGAACCTGTGTTCTGATTAACATGTTGCAAACATTTCTTTCTTTCTTTCTTTCTTTTTTTTAAGATGGAGTCTCACTCTGTCGCCCAGGGTGGAGTGCAGCGGTGAGATCTTGGCTCACTGCAAGCTCTGCCTCCTGGGTTCATGCCACTATCCAGCCTCAGCCTCCTGAGTAGCTGGTACTACAGGTGCCTGTCGCCACACCCAGCTAATTTTTTGTATTTTTAGTAGAGACGGGGTTTCACTGTGTTAGCCAGGATGTTCTCGATCTCCTGACCTTGTGATCCACATTTGGCCTTGGCCTCAAACATTTCTTGTGTACAATCTATGAAGTGACATTTCTGAGCCCGTTGAGGCCTGTAAATAAAAACAGAATATCCAGCAATGAAAGCTAGACAGAAACTATGTGTGAAAATGCTTTGTGATGTACTGTTGCATATCTCAGAGTGGAACCTGTGTTTTGATTCACCAGGTTTGAAACACTCTTTTTGTAGAATCTAAGAAGTGATATTCCTGAGCCCATTGAGGCCTATTAAAAAAGAGAAAATGCATATTTAAAAACTATAAAGAAGTTATTTCTCAAAATGTTTTGTGATGTGTTGTTTTATATCACAGAATGGTATCTGTGTTTTAATCACCAGGTTTGAAACACTTTTTGTAGAATCTACAAAGTGACACTCTGAGCCCATTGAGGCCTGTAAGGAAAAATTGATTATTCAGCAATAAAACAGAGAAACTGCTGAGACCAGCTCAGTCGTGGAGACTCTAACCCAGTGTTGCTAGAGGAATTAAAGACACACACGCAGAAATATAGCATGCAGAGTGGGAAATCAGGGCTTTCACAGACTTCGGAGCTGAGAGCCTTGAACAGAGATTTACCCACATGTTTATTGACAGCAAGCCAGTGATAAGCATTGTTTCTATAGATTATAGATTAACTGAAAGTATTCCTTATAGGAAACAAAGGGATGGGCCAAAACAAAGTGATGGGCTCTGGCTAGCTATCCGCAGCAGGAACATGTCCTTAAGACACAGATCACTCATGCTATTGTTTGTGATTTAAGAATGGCTTTAAGCAGTTTTTCACCTTGGGTGGGCCAGGTGTTCCTTGCCCTCATTACAGTAAACCCACAACCTTCAGTGTGGGCATCATGGCCATCCCGAAGATGTCACAGTGCTGCAGAGATTTTGTTTATGGCCAGTTTTGGGACCAGTTTATGACCAGATTTGGGGCCTGTTCCCCAACAAGAAACAAGCAATCTGTGAAAATGCTTTGTGATATGCTGTTTGTTATCGAAGAATGGAACATGTGTTTTGATTCACCATGTTTAAAACACTTTTTGTAGAATCTACAAGTTACATTTCTGAGCGCACTGTGGGTATAAGAAAAAATCGAACACCCAGTGATAAAAACAAGAAAAAAGTCATGTGTGAAAATGCTTTCTGATATGCTGTTTGATATCACAGAATGCAATCTGTGTTTTGATTCACCACTTCCCAAAACTTTTTGGAGAATCTATGAAGTGAAGTTTCTCAGCATATTGAGGCATGTAAGTAAATATTGATGATCCAACTATAAAAACTGGAAAAAAGCTGGGTGTGAAAATGCTTTTTAATACATTGATTCATATTACAGAATGCAATTTGTGTTTTAATTCACCAAGTTCCAAACAATCTATTTATAGAATTAATGAAGTGACAATCCTGACCTTGTTGAGGCTTAGAAGGAAAAAAGAAACATCCTGTGAGACAACTAGATACAAACTATCTGTGAAAGTACTTTGTAATGTACTGTCTCATATCACAGAATAAAACATGTGTTTTGATTTAACAGGTTCCAAACACCCTTTTTGTAGAATCTGTAAAGTGACATTTATGAGTCTTTTGAGGCCTATAAAAATATATACATATTCAGTGATAAAAAGTATTAACAGTTTATCTGTAAAAATGCTTTGTGATGCACTGTTTTGTATCACAGAATGGAAATTGGGTTGTGATTCACTGGGCTCCAAACACTCTGTGTAACCTGTGAAGTGACAATTCTGAACCCATTAAAGCCTATGAAGAAATATTGAATATCTAGTTCTAAAAACTAGAAACAGGCTATCTGTAAAAATGCTTTCTGATGTGATGCTTCATATCACATAATGGAACTTATGTTTTGATTCACCAGGTTCCAAATACTCTGTTTGTATAGTCTATGAAGTGATATTTGAACACACATTGAGGCCAATAAGAAAAAAAAAATCCAGTGACAAAAACTACAAACAAGTTATCTGTGCATACACATTGTGATGTGATGTTTCATCTCAAAAGTGGACTATGTGTTTTGATTCACCAAGTTCCAAACACCCTTTATGTAGAATCTACATAGTGACATTTCTCAGCCCACTGGGACCTATAAGGAAAATAGAATATCCCACTCTAAAACTACAAACAAGCTATTTGTGAAAATGCTTTGTGAATTGCTGTTATATGTCACAGATTGAAACCTATTTTTAATTCCACAGGTTCCAAATACTCTTTTTGAAAGGAAAATTGAATATCCAGCAATAAAATCTAGAAGCCACCTATATATCAAAATGCTTTGTGATGTTGTTTCATACCCCAGAATACAACTGTGTTTTAATTCACAATGTTAAAACAGTCTTTTGTAGTGTCTGCATAGTGCCATTTCTGAACCCATTGAGTCCTATATGGAAAATCAAATATCCCACTCTAAAAACTGGAAAAAGGGCCAGGCATGGTGGCTTATACCTGTAATCCCAGCACTTTGGGAGCCCATCGTGGTAGGATCACCTGAGGTCAGGAATTTGAGACCAGGCTTGGCAAACATGGTGAAACCCTGTCCCTTCTAAAAATACAAAATTAGCTGGGCATAGTGGCACATGCCTGTAATCTCACCTACTTGGGAGACTGAGGAAGAAGAATTACTTCATGCAGGAGGCAGAGGTTGGAGAGAGCTAACATCATGCCATTGTACTCCAGCATGGACAAAAAAGTGAAACTGTCTCAAAAAAATAAAAATATAAATAAAAAATGAAAACTTTAAAAACAAGAAAAGGGTATCTTTCAAAACAATTTGTAATGTGCTCTTTTGTATCACAAAATGGAACCTGTGTTTGTTTCACCTGGTTCCAAATACTCCTTTCATAGAATCTATGAAGTGATATTTCTTCATCTATTAAGTCCTATAAGCAAAAAACTAATACTCTATGATAAAACTAGAAACAAGCTATCTGTGAAAATGCATTGTGATGTGCTGTTTCATTAGACTGAATGAAACCACTTTTTGAATCACAGGGTTCCAGACACTATTTATATAGAATGTACAAAGTGACAATTCTGAGCTCATTGAGGTCTATTATATATATATATATATATATATATATATACAACTCCAGTGATGAACACTAGAAAATGTTATCTTTAAAGTTGATTTGTTGCCATTTCACATCACAGAATTGAACCTGTATTTTGTTTCTCCAGGTTCCAAACATTCATTCAGTAAAATGTATGAAGTGACAATGCTCTTCCCATTAAAGCCTATAATAAATATCCAGTACACAGTGCTAAAAACTAGAAAAGAGCAATTTGTGAAAATGCATTGTGATGAGCTGTTTATACCACAGAGTAAAACCTGTGTTTTGATACAATGGGTTCCAAGCACTCTTACAGTAGAATCTGTGAAGTGATTTTTCTGAGTCCATTAAGGCCTACATATAAAAAAGAAAAAACAAATATCCAGTGATAAAAACTGGAAACAAGCAATCTGTGAAAATGTTTTATGATGTGTCAATATTTCTCACAGTATAGAAACTTTGTTTTGATTCACCAGGTTGAAAACACTCTTTTTGAAGAATCTATGAAGTTANCAACTCCAGTGATGAACACTAGAAAATGTTATCTTTAAAGTTGATTTGTTGCCATTTCACATCACAGAATTGAACCTGTATTTTGTTTCTCCAGGTTCCAAACATTCATTCAGTAAAATGTATGAAGTGACAATGCTCTTCCCATTAAAGCCTATAATAAATATCCAGTACACAGTGCTAAAACTAGAAAAGAGCAATTTGTGAAAATGCATTGTGATGAGCTGTTTATACCACAGAGTAAAACCTGTGTTTTGATACAATGGGTTCCAAGCACTCTTACAGTAGAATCTGTGAAGTGATTTTCTGAGTCCATTAAGGCCTACATATAAAAAAGAAAAAACAAATATCCAGTGATAAAACTGGAAACAAGCAATCTGTGAAAATGTTTTATGATGTGTCAATATTTCTCACAGTATAGAAACTTTGTTTTGATTCACCAGGTTGAAAACACTCTTTTTGAAGAATCTATGAAGTTACATTTCTGAGCCTATTGAGGCCAATAAGAAAAAATCAAACATGTAGAGATAAAAAATGTAAAAAAAGTTATGTGGAAATGCTTTGTCATTTCTGTCTCATATCACAGAATTAAACCTGTCTTTTATTCACCATGTTTCAAACACTCATTTCATTGAATGTATGAAGTGACATTTCTGAGCCCATAAGTGATATTTCTGAGCCCATTAATGCCTATTAAAATAAAGAATATGATAAAGCAAGAAACAAGCTATCAGTGAAAATGCTTTGGAATGTGCTGTTTCACATCATTGAATGAAACCATCTTTTGAATTCACTCAGTTCTAAACATGCTTTGTGAAGAATCTATGAAGTGGCCATTGTGAGCTCACTGAGGCCAATAAAAAAAAATCCAGCAATAAAACTTGAAACAAGCTATATTTAAAATGCTTTGTGATGTATTGTTTCACATCACAGAATGGAACCTGTGTTTGTTTCACTAGATTCCAAACATACTTTCTGTATAATATACGAAGTGACAAATCTGTGCAGATTATAAGTAAATATAGAATATTCAGCTCTGAAAACTAGAAAAGGGCAATCTGTGAGAATGCTTTGTGATGATCTGTTTCATATCACAGAATGAAACCTGTGTTTTGATATGCCAGGTTTCATACACTCTTTTTGTAGAATCTACAAAGCGACATTTCTCAATGAAGTAAGGTGATTAGGAAATACATATATTTAGCGATAAAAAGGAGAATCATGGTGTCTGTGAAAATGCTTTGTGATGTGTCATTTCATCTCAAAGGATGGAAGCTATGTTTTGATACACCAGGTTTCAAACATTTTTATGTAGAGTCTACAAAGTGACATTTCTGAGCCCATTGAGGCCTATAAAGAGAAATGGAATAACCAGTGATAAAAACTAGAAAGAAGCTACATGCAAAACTGCTTTGTGATGTGCTGTTTTATATCAAAGAATGGAACCTCTATTTTAATTCACCACGTTTTACACATTCTTTTTGTAGAATCTATGAAGGGACACTTCTGAGTCCATTGAGGCCTACAGGGAAAAAACAAATATCCATCTCTAAAAACTGAAGAATCTCTGCATAAAAATACTATGTGATTTGCTGTTTCACATCACATAAGGAAAGCTGTGTTGTGATTCACCTGTTCAAATTCTCTTTGTGTAAAATTTATGAAATGACATTTCTCTGCCCATAGAGGTCTATAAGTAAAAATAGTATATCCATATGTAAAAACTATAAAGCATCTATGCTTGAAAATGCTTTGCTATGTGATGTTTTATATCACAGAATGGAAACCTGTGTCTTGATTCACCAGGTTCAAAACTCTCCTTTTGTAGAATATATGAAGAGACACTCTGTTGCCATTGAGGCCTAAAAGAAAATTGAATATCCATTTCTAAAATGATAGAAGTTATGTGTGAAAATGCTTTCAGATGTGTGTTTCATGTCAGGAAATGCAACCAGTGTTTTCATTCACCAGGGTCCAAACACTATTCTGGAGAATATATGAAGTGACATTTCTGAGCCCGTTGAAACCTATAAGGAAAAAATAATATAGAGTGATAAAACCTGGCAACATACTACCTGTGAAAACACTTTGTAATGTGCTGTTTTATATCACAGAATGGAACCCATGTTTTTAGATAATAGGATATAAACATTCTTTTTGTAAAATACGTGAAGTAACATTTCTGAGCCATTTGAAGACGATAAGGAAAAATTGGAAATGCAGCTATAAAAAGGAGACACAAGCTGTGAAAATGTTCTGTGATGTGCTGTTTTATATCATGGAATGGAAACTTTTTTTGATTCAACAGGTTCAAAACACTATTTTTATAGAATCTACAAAGTGACATATCTGAGCCCACTGAAGCCTGTACAGAAAATAGAATACCCCAACCTGAAAATTAAAACAAGCTATGTCTAAAAATGCTTAAGGCATGATGTTCATATCACAGAATAAAACTATGATTTCATTCACCAGGTTAGAAATGCACTTTGTACAATGTACAAAGTGACATTATGGAGCCCATTGAGACCTATAAAATAAGATCAAATATCCAGTGATAAAAACTAGAAGATATCTGTAAACATGCTTTAGAATACGCTGTTTTGTGTCACAGAATAAAATCTGTTTTGATTCACCAGGTTCAAATACTCTTCTGTAGAACTTAAAAGGCAACATTTCTGAGCCAATAGAGGCCTAGAAGAAAAAACCAAATCTCCATCAATAAAATCTAGGAACAAGTAGGCTGGGTGCAGTGGCTCATGCCTGTAATCCCAGCACTTTGGGAGGCCGAGACGGGCGGATCACGAGGTCAGGAGATCAAGACCAATCTGGCTAACACAGTGAAACCCTGCCTCTACTAAAAACACAAAAAATTAACCAGGCGTGGTGGTGGGTGTCTGTAGTCTCAGCTACTTGGGAGGCTGAGGCAGGAGAATGGTGTGAACCCACGAGGCGGAGCTTGCAGTGAGCTGAGATTGCAACTCTGCACTCCAG
>NW_016826686.1:0-809 GCF_001698545.2 Rhinopithecus bieti
CACTTCAGCCTCTGAAGTCTCTCATATGGTGTCCAAGAAATGGGGACAAATCTCACAAAGGGACTAGGCTCAGGAGGGCTGGAATATTCAGGGAAGGTTTTTTTTTGTTTTGTTTTGTTTTTGTTTTTTGAGGCAGAGTCTCGCTTTGTCACCAAAGCTCGAGTGCAGTGGCCCGATCTTGGCTCACTGCATGCTCTGCCTCCCAGGTTCACGCCATTCTCCTGCCTCAGCCTCACGAGTAGCTGGGACTACATGCGCCTGCCACCACACACAGCTAATTTTTTGTATTTTTAGTAGAGACAGGGTTTCACTGTGTTAGCCAGGATGGTCTCGATCTCCTGACCTCATGATCCGCCGCCTCAGCCTCTGAAAGTGCTGGGATTACAAGCGTGAGCCACTGCGCCTGGCCTATTCAGGGAAGGTTTCAAGCAGAAAGATGAACTTGAGTTGGCTTTGGAGAGATTCATGGGACTCCCACAGGCAGAGTGAAATAAGGGCATTTTAGATGGACAAATGCACAGACAAGAGCAGAAATGCGGATGGTGTGACTGGGGTATGGTGAGGGGCTGATCTGGCTGGAATGGAGGGCTGCCACAATAATGGAAATGGTAAATGAGGCAAATAAGGTTGGATTGGGAGCATGGCATCAAGGTTGCCAGCTTATTAAATCACTCTTCCAATATGCTAGCAGTGGCCTCTTGGGAAAAGTAATACATCATGTAATCGAACAAAAGGCAAACAGAGGCAAGCTCCAGGAATGGGCACTGTGAACAGGACTCGCCCCAGAGTAGCCAGATGTAGGCTTTAGA
>NW_016826687.1:0-2758 GCF_001698545.2 Rhinopithecus bieti
AGGTGCCCGCCTCGTCGCCCGGCTAGTTTTTTGTATTCTTTAGTAGATTCGGGGTTTCACTGTATTAGCCAGGATGGTTTCGATCTCCTGACCTTGTGATCCGCCCGTCTCGGCCTCCCAAAGTGCTGGGATTACAGGCTTGAGCCACCGCGCCCGGCCTATTCTACTCTTAATTATTCTAATAATCTGTCTGTAGAAAATTGAGGTTGTTTATAGAGATAATTATCTAATCTTCAAATAATAAAAGTTTTCTTTCTTCATTCCCAGTTCTTAGGCTTTATTTTGTTGTTTTGTTATATTAGATAAGGCCTCCCATATAATAAAGTAGAAATGATTATAGGGTGCATTGATGACTTATTCCTGATTTTAATGAGAAAATTTAACAATTAGTAAAGTTGGTTTGCTATCTATTTAGGACTTTTGCATTTATGCTCAGGAGTGAAGGTGGTCTTTAATCGTCTGTTATTCCTGACTTGATTTTCATGCCAACATTACACTGCCCTCGTCAATTAAGTTGGGGATGTCTCTCTTTCTCTTCTTTGTAAGGCATTGTTTCAAAATATATTATTTTTTGAGTGTTTGATGGAACTCACCTGTAAAATAATCTGAGCACATTATTTTATTTGTAGGAAGAATTTTATTGTTATTTGTACGTTAATGTTTTATTTTCTTCTTCAATTAGTTGTGGTAGGTGATATTTTCTAAGGTTATTTCATCTTATTCAAGTTTTCAAATTTATTGCCATAAACTTGTCCATAATATTCTTTGTAATCCCTTTAATGTCTGGTTCATATATTGTTAAATCTTTCTTTCATTACTAATATTTTGTACTTTATCTTGCCTTATCTTTTAAAATTGATCAGTCTTTCTAAACTTTGCCAATGCAATAATCTCTTCAAATAACTATTTTTTGGCTTTGTTGATTCTATGTATATATTTTTTCTGTTTCTTTAACTCCAGCTCTTATATTTAATGCTATACTTCTGATTTTATGGAGGTATGGTTCATTTTGTAAACCTTTTAAGTTAGATAATTTATGAATTATCAGATTTCTTCTCATCTAATATAAAGGCTTAAAATATCTTCTCATCTAATATAAATGGTGTAATAATAATACTATAATTCTCAGGCATAGATAGGTTATATTTTTATTCTTTGATACTTGGTATTTTCTAGTTTTCATTTTAATTTTTTTGACCTATGAATTATGAAGGAGTGTATTTTAAATTTTTCAGCTCACTAACTTTCTAAAGCCATCTTTTCTGTTACTGAATTATATGCATTTTTTTTTTTGGGACGGAGTCTCACTCTGTTGCCCAGGCTGGAATGCAGTGACCGGATCTCAGCTCACTGCAAGCTCTGCCTCCCGGGTTCACGCCATTCTCCTGCCTCAGCCTCCCGAGTAGCTGGGACTACAGGTACCCGCCACCACGCCCGCCTAATTTTTTGTATTTTTAGTAGAAACGGGGTTTCACCGTGTTAACCAGGATGGTCTGGATCTCCTGACCTCGTGATCCGCCTGTCTCGGCCTCCCAAAGATTATGTGCATTTTTAAAAACAGAGTATGTTTTCTAACATACTGAATCTTTAAATTTTTTTGCTTACTTTATTATATAGCACTATGTCAATTTTTGCAAATGTTCTGTGTATCCTTGAAAAAAACATATTTTGCAGTTTTGAGGTTTGATTAATTTAATATACCTCTCTATATTTATACATAAATTCATAATTGTATTTTTTACATTATATCAATCCTTATTAATTTTGTTTTGATCTATCAAGTTTGAAGAAGATATATTAATTTTCTAATATTCTGGTAGATTTATCAATTTCTTCTGTTATATATTTCAAAAATAAGTCATGGAATACATACAGATTTTGGATTATACCTTACTGAGACATTGAATGTTTTATCAGTGGGAACTGATTTAAGGAAGATACTTGTAAGTCAAGAAAGCTGTTATATATTGTTTCTTAGATACATGCAAAAATATTATATATCACACATCAGTAAAAACAATTGAAGGTGGAAATAATCCCAAATCCCTCAGAATAAGTGAAAAAAAAAGATTTCCAAGCAGAGAGGCTGCTGTGCCTAATTAATGAGTCACAGGTAACTTTCATCACACAGGATTAATATTAAAGCATAGTCTCATAGTTTAATGGGCAGTGTTTTTCTTTCTTTAGCAGGCTGTAACATAATAGTAACTCTTATATTCAATGGCATATTAGATTAGGTGACATAAAATAGCTGGGTATTTTATTTATTTATTTATTTATTTATTTATTTTAAATTTCACACGTTCTTTATTTCTTTTTTTAAATTTTTTGTGAGTACATAGTAGGTGTATATATTTTTGGGGCACATGAGATGTTTTGATACAGGCATTCGAGGTGAAATACATCATGAAGAATGGGGTATCCACCCCCTCAAACATTTAGCCTTTGTGTTACAAACAATCCAAATTATACTCTTTTATTTTAAAATGTACAATTATTATTGACTATAGTCACCGTGTTGTGAGATCAAATAGTATGTCTCATTCATTCCTGCTCTCTACTTTTTTGTACCCATTACTGATGCCCTCTTCTCCCCCAGCCCTCCACTACCCTTCCTAGCCTTTGCTCACCATCCTTCTACTCTCTATGTCCTCACTATGTTAAGTGAAATAAGCCAGGCACAGAAAGACAAACATTGCATATTCATATATACTTTTAAAAAGTGAATGACTATGTCTTATACTGTCTTAGGCAGAAT
>NW_016826687.1:5174-7320 GCF_001698545.2 Rhinopithecus bieti
AGCCTGATTAATGCTTAATTATAACTATTTTATTTATATACATGGTGGCCATTTGCATCCCTCTCCCCCCCTTTTTTTTTTTTTTTTTTTTTTTTTTTTTTTTTTGGTAGTTTTAGTAGAGAGGGGTTTCGCTATTTTGGCTAGGCCGGTCTCAAACTCCTGACCTCAAGTGATCCACCTGCCTCAGCCTTCCAAAATGATGGTATAACAGGTGGGAGCCACTGTGCCTGGCCATATGCATACATTTAAAAGATGTTTTACAAAACAAAACATATTTTTACTGTGTGTCATGCAGTGTGAACATTTTTATTCTACTTTTATTCTATTAAACTTTCAAATTCTCATTGCAACTTACTACATTTATTTTAAAACCCACTAAAGGTGACATACAGTTAGAAGTGGCATCTCAAAGGCCTGGTCTTGAAGACACAAGCAAATTGTTGAAATCTCAGTGGGTGTACTTGTGCCTCACTGCCAGAGTCTCATTTAGTCTGCACATGTGACTCCAAGGGAATCCCTTGTGACCAGTTGATGAAGAGGAAAAAATTGAGCTGAGAGCAATAATTCTTCATGCTCTGTCAAGAATCAGGCACATTAATGGATTTCTAACGTGGGTAAGAATTTTCTAGTTCTTTTTACCGTAACATCAGCCCCATTCAGAAGGAGCTATACCTTGATGAATGCCATTATCATTTATTGTCATCTTACAGTAACTCCACCTTGTTAGACCTACAAACAGGATTAATTTTTTCTAAGTAAATTATCTAGTTTTAGGGATGTCAGTTTATGCTCTTTTACAATCAGCATTACATATTTGTAATCCTTCATACCAAAAATTTTATCAATGGAGAGGTCTTTAGAAATCACTTTTAAAATTTTCATTTTACTAATAAGAAAACTAAGGTTTTGGAGAAAACCTTACTTATTAAGGTCACATCATATTGAGTAATAGAACCAAGTCCAAGTCTACAGTTCAGGTCTTCTTATACCTTAACTAGTATTCCTATATGCTCTTTGTTTGTTTTAATATTTCAAATAAGGAAACTTCTTGTTTGCAATCTATGCTTAACAGTAGGTAAAAACAAGCACTTAGTTTCATAAAAATTTCTCTAAAGGATGAATAAATTGGTCAGAAGCTGATTCTAATGAGCTTTATAGCCTGTTCAATTATTACTCATGTCTAGAAAAAGGAAAGTATCCGTGGTATAGGTATGTTCTTCTATACAACCCAGATCATTTAATGACTAAAATACTAATATTTTTCTGAACAGAACTTGAAATATACCTTTTCTAAGTATATTAGCAGGGGAAAATGCATAAAATAAGTTGACTTTTGTTATTATTGCCTTCATTTTGCAAAGTATCCTTTGGAAGCTGCATGTAGCATCTCTACCCAAAGTACTTTATGCATAATAAGATTTAAAATACTTTAAAAGAAATAGTTCTCTAATAATATCACTATTTAGCATAGTCCATCCATCTTATAAATTGTTCGTCTCAGGAAAAGTTATAACAAAGTAAAACTGAAAATTGTGCCGCCTTTGTCAGAGTAGAACTCACATGTATGCATCGTGGGGTCAGATACTCAGATACTTCTCCATCTTAACTGAATATGGTTTTTGTCACCTATGAGGTTTACAGAAGGCTCGTTCTCTCAGTCAGCTTTGGTCCAGGTTCCAAGTCTTGCTATTGTGAATAGTGCTGCAGTAAACATATGTGTGCATGTGTCTTTATAGTAGAATGATTTATAATGCTTTGGGTATATACTCAGTAATGGGATTCCTGGGTCAAATTATATTTCTGGTTCTAGATCCTTGAGGAATTGCCACACTGTCTTTCACAATGGTTGAATTAATTTACACTCCCACCAACAGTGTAAAAGCATTCCTATTTATCCACATCCTATGCAGCAACTGTGGTTTCCTGACATTTTAATGATCTCCACTCTAACTGGCGTAAGATGGTATCTCATTGTGGTTTTGATTTGCAGTTCTCTGATGACCAGTGATGAGCTTTTTTTCATGTTTGTAGGCCACATAAATGTCTTCTTTTGAGAAATATCTGTTCATATTCTTTGCCCACTTTTGATGTTTTTTTTTTCTTGTAAATTTGTTGAAGTTCTTTGTAGATTCTGGATGTTAGCCCT
>NW_016826688.1:0-809 GCF_001698545.2 Rhinopithecus bieti
TGTAATCCCAGCACTTTGGGAGTCCGAGACGGGTGAATCACAAGGTCAGGAGATCGAGACCATCTGGCTAACATGGTGAAATCCCATCTCTACTAAAAATACAAAAAACTAGCTGGGCGTGGTGGCGGGCGCCTGTAGTCCCAGCTACTCGGGAAGCTGAGGCAGGAGAATGGCATAAACCTGGGAGGCGGAGCTTGCAGTGAGCCGATATCCGGCCACTGCACTCCAGCCTGGGCGACAGAGCGAGGCTCCATCTCAAAAAAAAAAAAAAAAAATTTCATTTAAAGTAACATCTAAATACATGTCTTTCTTATAAATAAATTCAACAGGCTGGGTGCAGTGGCTCACACCTGTAATCTTAGCACTTTGGGAGGCTGAGGTGGGCAGATCATGAGGTCAAGAGATTGAGACCATCATGGGTAACATGGTGAAACCCAGTCTCTACTAAAAATGCAAAAAATTAGCTGGGTGTGGTGGCATGTACTTGTAGTCCCAGCTACTCAGAAGGCTGAGACAGGAGGATCACTTGAACCTGGGAGGCAGAGGTTGCAGCGAGCTGAGATCGCATCACTGCACTCCAGCCTGGGTAACAGAGCGAGATTCTGTCTCAGAAAAAAAGAAAAAGGAAAGAAAGAGGGAGGGAGGTAAGGAGGGAGGGAGAGAAGAAAGAAAGAAAGAAAATCAACAAAATTTATGTATGGCCAGTACACCAAAAACTACAAAAAATTGCTTTAAGAAATTATGAAAGAATTAAATTAGTGGGGAGATAAACCTTGTCATGGATCAGAAGAGTTATGTTTAAAAGTCAG
>NW_016826689.1:0-52419 GCF_001698545.2 Rhinopithecus bieti
ACAACATTTTTAAGAGAGGCCTCATGTGGTTTGCTGATTAACCCTACTAACCCTATGACTTTAGAGAAGTGATGTCACCACTGAAAGCTTCTGTTCTTTTAATCTATACGATGAAGATGACAATATTTATCTGGCAATATTGTCAGGATTAAATAAATTTGTTCATTCATTCCTGTATACACACATACACACCATCAATAAGTATTTATCGACTGCTTCCAAGGTGCTGTACCTGGAGTGGAGGGTACAGAGATGCAGGTACATATGTAGAGTGCTAGCATAGGGATTGGTACAAAGCAGGTGTCTAAGGAATGTCTGTTCCCTTAGGGATGATCTGACACTCAGCTGCTCTCTGAAAACACTTTGCAGTTCCTCCTGGAGAGTTTACATTTACAGTTTTCCAACCAGCTCCAATCACAGCACAGTAGTATTTATAGAGAGCTCATTATGGGTCAGGAGTTCTGTATGTATCACCTAGGGTGGTGATGACAGCTCCATGAGAGAGGCATTACCATTGCCCACACCTTACCGATGAAGATGAAGCTTTCAGAGCTCACAGATCTGTCAGAGTTCTTCTGGCTAGTGACAGACGGGTGAGCCCTGGGCCCCACCGATTTGAAACCTGCCCTACTCTCCACAAAACTGTGCTGCCTCCTGAATGCTTCATTGTCTATTCTCATGACAGGGCTTTTCTGAAATTAAAGGAAACAAATGCTCACCATAAACGGCGAACACTGAAGAACAACAACAAAAACCTGAACATTACCTCATTCTTATAACCTAATGCTTACCACCTCACATTCATTTCCTGTAACGATAGCAGTGTGGGGACCCAAACAGCTTCCTGGTCTCGCAGTTGTCAATGGAGAGCATGGAACACTGGCCTGGATGGCCACAGAGGTGCTGACCCTCCTTGCTGGTCAAGCAGCCCTGTGACACAGGTTTTTCATTCTAGAAATTGAGGCCCTGGGTTCTTACCTTCAACCTGTTTCTCAAGGACGTTGTGAGGATAGGGTTTGCAAAGTGTTTTGTCTTGTTCTGGTTCCCTCAGTCACATGAACAGAGCCCTCTAGCTTCCATCCCAAGTCACAATGATATTGTCCTAATGTGGTTAAAACTGAGTTAGACCAAATTATCTCTGAGGTTCCTCCCAAGTCTGAGCCCCTATAGTTCGCCCATGTGATTGTTGACTGTCTACATAAGTTTTCTGTGGATGTCTGGAGAGCAAAAGGAAGAGATTACCTTACTTGTATTTTTGGACCATTCTGAAGAGTAATAAGAAGACTAGTGGATATTGTTAGCTGCTTACTGAGTTCCAGGGACCATGTTTGATACTTAAGAATCACCTCACTGAAGGTTTGTAACAATTCATATTATATTGATGGGGGAACTGAGACCCAGAGAGATTAGGTCACACAGTTAGTAAGTCATAGTCCTGGGATTTAAACCCAGGTGATCTGATGTCCCTAACATCTATGCTATGCAGGGTATGTGTTGAAAAGAGGATGGCACAGAGAAGGAGATGAAGAACTCTGCTATAGAAATGATGGTGGTGAAGCAAGGGAATCAGAGAAGGCTTCACAGAGGAGGTGATGATTAAGCTGAGTCTTGCAGGATGAACGGGAGTACTACAGATGATGGGGTGGGCTAGAGGCGGGGAAGGACATTGGAGACAGAGGGAACAGTATGCAGAAAGGCGTTGGGGGTTAACATTGTACAATTATTGGGAAACTGCACATGTTTAAAGGAAGAAGGCCAAGGCAAGATGGGAGAGGTAGGAAGGGGTGGGTCTTGTGGGCCACTGTGTGCCCTGCTGACACAAATGACTAAGCAGAGGACTGACAAAGTCAGATTTTAAAGAAGAACATATACCAAAGTCTTTTAATAGTCTTGGAAGGCCCAAATAAAGAGGTAGTCACCATTATCTTTTCATTTTGTAGATTTTCCTCCTTCTTTGAGAAGGTGATATGGATTCTGTTAATTCAATGTGATTGGATTAGAATTTTTCAGTGAGTACCTCACCCCATTGAATGATAAATTAGTCCTGGGAAGATCACCCAGAAGGCTCACATAGTTCTAAATATGGGGGCCCTTGGACCATGTACTTAGGGGAAAGGGTCATCATCACCATTATCATTCACCACCATCCCCATCATATTTACAATATCCGGAATTTATTATGTAACTACGCTAGGTGATTTGCATGCATAATCTCATCTAAACCCTCTTTTACCACAACTCCTCAATGAGCCATACTCACCAACTTCATTTTACAGATGAGAAAACTAAAAGTTACAGAGCTTAAACTTGCTTAAGATTCTAATTGATGAGGAAGAGCAGGGCTGAAAATCAGCCCCAGGCTGTGTGGCTCAAGGTCCCTTAACCCCTTCTCATGTTGACGGTCTTCAAATTTTCGTGTGCATAGCAGGTACCTTGCTCAATCTGTTCAAAAAGCTGATTGTCAATTTCTCCCACCCTTCCCATGCCTGGCTGTTGACTCACTAAGTCTAGGGCTTGGCCTGAGATTCAGAATCTTTAGGACGTCTCTCGGTGGTTTTGATGCTGGCATTTTGACGATGAACTATCCAGGACTGCTGCTGAGTTAAGGGCTAACCACCATTGGGAATTCATCACCACTAGGGAAATGAGAATATTAAACAATAATGCCAGATTTAAGTAACTCTCCCGGGGGTGGTGGTGACTTCACAGGTGTTAAGGATTAAGGACCAGATAGTGATTTCAGGGAGGGGTCTTTATGAACTTGAGTCGCCAGCAGCCTGATGACCCATGAGTTACAAAGCTCCACAAGATGTACTACTAAAGGATTCAATGTTGAGACCCTGACAATTCTGCTAATATAAGTATTATATGGTATAAATAATGCTTATAGTATAAGCATTACTTTTAATGGCAAAAACTGCAATTACTTTTGCACCGACCTAATCTTTTGTTAATTTCCTATGGGTACTGTAACACATTTTCACAAACTGGCTTAAAACAACAGAAATTTCTTTCTTTCATAACTCTGAAGACCAGAAGTGCAAAATCAAGGTGTTAGCAAGGCTGTGCTCCCTCCAGAGGCTCCAGATGGGAGATTCCGTTCTTTGGGTCTTCCAGCTTCTGGTAGCTCCACTGTTCCTTGATTTGTGGCTGCATCACTTCCGTCTCTGCCTTGATCATCACATTGTCTTTTTCTCTGTGTCTCTCTCTCTCTCTGTGTCGCTCTCTCTCTCTCTCTCTTTTCTTTTCCTTTTTTTTTTTTTGAGATGGAGTCTTATTTTGTTGCCCAGGCTGGAGTGCAGTGGCATGATCCCTGCTCACTGCAACCTCCACCTCTTGGGTTCAAGTGATTCTTGTGCCTCAGCCACCCTGTAGCTGGGATTACAGACATACACCACCATGCCCAGCTAATTTTTGTATTTTTAATATAGACAGGGTTTCACCATATTGGCCAGGCTGGTCTTAAACTCCTGACCTCAAGTGATCCACCTGCCTTGGCCTCCCAAAGTGTTGGGATTATAGGTGTGAGCCACCGCGCCAGGTCCCTCTGTTTGTCTCTTGTGTGGACACTTGCCATTGGGTTTAAGGCCCACCTAATCTCCTCTACAAAGACCTTTTTCCAAATAAGGTCACATTCTCAGGTTCCAGGAATTTGGACATGGACATATCTTTTTGGGGGCCACCACTTTGAACAGTACATTTTTATATCACCTCATTCCTTACAAATTGCTTCTTTAGACATACCCTTGTTTGAAACAAGCCCCACACCAGCCCTTGAAGCAGCCGAGGTAGATATTGGTGCCCCCATTCAGCAGTTAAGGGAAGTGAGGTGAGGCACAAGGTTGGGCAGCCAGTTAGTGGCAGACTCCTGACCCAAGCCAGGGTCGAGAGTAGAGTCTTTGGTTAGGGGGCTCATCTTGAGGCTGTGAAGGTGGGAGGAACAGAGAGATAAACAGCCAGGAGCCACAGACCCTCTGGGGAGAGACAAACAGTACACAGTTTGGGAGTTTGTAAATCAGTGGCTCTAAGGCCAATTAGGAAGTGCAAATTCGATTTGTTTGTTCTTCGCTATTTTAGGAATTTTTTTTTTATGGTTGCTAATATTTAAAATCAGAAGACAATCTGGATTTTCCATTTCTTTTGAAAAAAAGTAGAATATTTAGCTAACCTGGTTGCTTATTTCCAGGGGGAAGCTTTTGGCAGGAGCTAGGAAGTAGTTGCTCCTTTAGATAAGGCATGATTTGGTGCCTACAGCAGTGATGCAAACTACCTCAAACCTTAGTGGAAAAAAACAACTATCTTATGCTCACAGATTTGATGGGGCGGGAACTTGAATCGGCCACAGAGGGGATGGCTTGTCTCTGCTCTGCAATGTCTGGGGCCTGAGCCAGGAAGACTCTTAGGAGGTACTCAAACAGCTCAGGGCTGGCAGAGCTGTGGCTGGGAGGCCCACTCCCAGCATGGCTTCTTCATTGGTTTGTTTGGCTCCTGGGCTGGGATGAATTGAAGGCAGGGCTCAGTTCGGACTGTTGACCTGAATACCTCCATGTCCTCTCTCCAGGGGCCATGGCGATCGATGAGTATGAGAGGAACTGTTCTGGGAGGAAAAATCCCTTTTATGGCCCAGCTTCTGATATGCAACATTACTTCTGTTGCCTTGGTGGAAGAAGTGTCAAAGAATGTGAGGCTCTTCTTTCCCTCCAAAATCTACAAACAGCGTAGGTGAGCATGTTTTTTTTTTTTTTTTTTTTAAACTTGACTCCTCAGATGGTTGAGTTAATAAAACTGTTCAGCCAATTACACAGTGTTATCCTAACACCATCGGTCTCTGCAAAGCCCATCTCATTTATCTTTGCTTCTATTTATTTCTCTTTTAATGCCCATCTTCCTCTTCCTGTAGGCATGATTCAAATGTATTGACATTTATCTTTCTGTCTGTAGGTGTTCTGGTAAGATCCATAGTGCTTTGTATGTGTAGAGTGTAATTTACAAAAATGATATATTATTTCAGATATCTCATTCTGTTTCTTATTTTCTGGACTCAGCCTGGTACTTGAAGATGCATCCTGTTGTTGTATATACACATGGCTTCTAACTGCTGTTGGCTACTTCATTCACGTCCATTGCATAGTCCTATTTCCTCCTCTAAAGATGGTCATGTGGATGGATGCTTCTCTACTCTGCCACCCTGTGAGGAACAAAGCATGAGGGACCTATGGGGAGGATTCTTTTTATTTTATTTTATCTTTTTTTTTTTATTATACTTTAAGTTCTAGGGTGCATGTTTACAACGTGCAGGTTTATTACATATGGATACATGTGCCATGTTGGTTTGCTGCACCCATTAACTCGTCATTTACATTAGGTATTTCTCCTAATGCTATCCCTGCCCAATCCCCCCACCCTATGGGAGGCCCCGGTGTGTGATGTGGAAGAATTCTTTATGGAACACATCTAGGAGTGGGAGCTGGGTCGTGTGGTGCATTCATAACTGATTTTCCATTTCAGTATTTTCACCCCCACTAGAAGCATGTAGATGTTCCCAAATCTGCAAGTCCCACCAACTCTTGGTGTTTTCCAGCTTTATGGCTGTCTCATGTTGTGTTTATTTTTTCTAATGACAAATGAGTTTGAGCACTCTTCACATGTCTATTGGGCTTCAGGTGGTTACCTTCTTTAGTAAATTAGCTTTCATATCCTTCGTCCATCTTTCTGTGGTGGTTCCTATCTCTTTCTTGGTGCTTTGCAGAGACATACGCCCTTTGGTTTGTACCAGTCTCTATTCATTTCACAAATTGATGTTATTTGCTGGTCCTTGGAAGTGGGTGAGTTTGCATCCACTGGTAGAATAGTTCTACTGGAAGGAAACACAGGTTGCAGCTGGGACTCCCTAGCCGAGGCTTGGAGGAAAAGGTAGTTAGAACAGGCTTTCTAGAGGAGGCATGCTGGTTTCCTGTGGTGGCTATAACAAATTAGCACAAATATGGTGGCTTGAAAAGACAGAAATTTATTCTTTCATCGTTCTGGAGGCCAGAATTTCAAAGTCAGTTTCAATGAGCTAACATCAAGGTGTTGTTAGAGTTGTGCCTTTTTTGGAGGCTCAAGGGGCGGATTCTTGCTTTGCCTCTTCCAGCTTCTGATGGCTACTGGAACTTTTTTTTTTTTTTTTTTTTTTTTTTTTTTTTCTGACTTGGGCCACATCCCTCCAATCTCTGCCTCTGTGTGGCTATTGTCCGTCTGCAGTGGCATCCAGCACCCACCCAGAGAATCCAGAATAACCTGTTTCTCTCAAAATATTTAATCACATCTGCAAAAACTTTACCATATAAAGTAACATTCACAAGTTCCAGGGCTTAGGATCTCATATCTTTGGGGGGTACCATTCAGCCCCCACTACATGAGGCCATGCTTAATTTGAGCCAGGATGACAAGAAAGAGTGGAGGGAAGGACATTTCAGGAAAAGTCTGCAAGTAAAGTAACTGCACGGAGTTTAGGACAACTGGGGCCTTGGGTCAGAGGAGAAGACAGTAGGGGCTAGGGCTGGATGCAGGGGAAGGAGGAGAGATTGGGGTCTCAGCAAATGAGCAATGAGCAGGTGAAGATAGGACAGCAGCCTCCTGGAAAGGCTAAAATGGGTTTAGCAAAGACATTTATTTCTTTTGGTGGCTTTTATTTTTACTATATCACTAGTAAAAACGTACAAGTACCAAATAGGTGGCCTCCCAAACGGTGTTGTGAGAACAAAAGCTACCTAATGCCTCCTTGAGACAAATCCAATAATCTGTAGAGATAGAGTTGAAAGTATGTGTAGGGATTGTAATTTTTACCTTGGAGGTTTGTAGTTGAGCAGATCTTAATTTTGGAAGGTTGATCTCAGACCAGGCATTGTGGCTCATGCTTGTAATCTCAGGACTTTGAGAGGCTGCAGCAGGAGGAATCCTTGAGCTTAGGAGTTTGAGACCAGCCTGGGTAACACAAGGAGACTTCACCTCTACAAAAAAATAAAATAGTGGCACGTGCCTGTAGTCCCAGCTACTTGGGAAGCTGAGGATGGCTTGAGCCCTGGAGGTTGAGGCTTTTTTATTTTTATTTTTTTGAGACAGGATCTTGCTCTGTCGCCAAGGCTGGAATACAGTGGTACAATTAATCATGACTCACTGCAGCCTCAACCTCCGGGGCTGTCTTGGGAATTATAGTTTTTTTCCTCAATATTTGGTATTAGTCAAATAAAAGAAAATGTATTTTATTTGACAATTTTCTTTTGGAGTATATATTACACACCAGGCACTGTCCCAGAGGATAGGGACGTAAGAGTGAATGAACTGAAGTCCTAGTCTTTACAAAACTTCCATTGTAGAGGGAGAGATTGATGACCAAGAAGTAATCAGTGCCATAGAGAAAAGGAAGCAGTGTGACCAGGATAAGTATTGCAGGGGAGAAGAGTGGAACAGCCATTATATCAAGGGTGGTCAGGAGGGAGAAGGGTACAGTGGTTAAGAAGCCAGACTTCACCTTTGCCACCTACCTGTATGGCCTTGGGCAAGTTACTTAACCACCTCGTTATTAATAATTGTGTTTATTTTAACACCTCATGTGAATTTTCTTCCCTCTGCCAGATGGGATGTGGAAGTTTTAAAACATGGCTGGGAGTCTTTGACACTATTACTTTTGAGAGGTGGGCTCTGGGTCCCCTTCCTATGAATTTAGGTGGAATTCTGACTGCTTTGACCTAAAGTGTATACCAAAGACTGGGACTTCTGAAGTGAGGTCATAAAAAGCCACGCAACTTCTGTCTCTGTTGCTGGAACACTTGTTCTTGGAACTCTGTGGTGCATCTAGAAAGGGTGACTACACTGAAAATCCTGGAGAGGCCTATGATCAACAGCCTTTAAGTCATCCCAGCCCAGAAGCCAGACATATGAGTGAATCAGCCTGCAGATGGTTCCAGCACCCTGTTGAGCCTTCTCTCCTGAGGCACTGACATCGTGTAGCAGAGACGAACCTTTCCACACTGTGCCCTGAGTGTCCTGACCCATAGATTCCATGAGCATAATGAAATAGTCATCTTGTCCCTCCTACATTTGGGGCTGTTTGTTGCACAGCAGTAGACAAAGGGCAACAGGAATCCACATCGCTGCTGGGTTGTTATGTGGCTTACATGAGTTAATTAATGCAAGTTTAAATGTTTTTAAACTCAATGATTCCAACCATTTTCCAGTTTAGGAATGGAGATTGCTTAGCAGAAGATTTTTTTTTTGTTTTTTGTTTTTTTTAACTGATGATTTCGTCAAATTTCTAGCGATTTAATTTTTATATTTTCCTTGTACTATGTATTTGCTCCATTAAAAAATTGGAAAGCTCCTGGCTTCCTCTTTTGGAATATTGTAGATAATTGGTGTTATGCCCACCTCAGCATGGGGTGCTTTCAACACGGATGGCCTCCTTGGTCTTTGTAACTGTGGGCAGTTGAGTGTGTCACATCTAGGGAAGTGTCTCATTAGTATAGACTCCGAGATAATTAAATAGTCAGCATGGATCAGTCAATAGATCATTTCTGGTTTTCAGAAATTAATGTTTCTTCTCTACAACTATTGTCTTCGAAAAATGAAAGACTGAAGTTTGTCCTTGACCTGAGATGCCCACCAGCAACCACTCCATTTCTGTACAAACTTTACAGAAAAGTTTAAAGAACAAATTTTACAGAAAAGTTCTCAAAAGAATTGTCTGGACTTATCACCATTTACTCTTTTCCTGTTCTCTATCAACTCATTTTAAGCAGACCTTGGTCTACATTGTTCTACTAACTAAAATCAACTTCTTTTATTTATCTATTTATTTTTGAGATGGAGTTTCGTTCTTGTTGCCCAAGCTGGAGTGCAATGACGTAATCTTGGCTCACTGCAACCTCCACCTCCTGGGTTCAAGTGATTCTCCTGCCTTAGCCTCCCGAGTAGCTGGGATTACAGGCATTCGCCACCACATCCGGCTAATTTTTGTATATATATATATATTTTTTTTAGTAGAGATGGGTTTTTGCCATGTTGGCCAGGCTGGTCTTGAACTCCTGACCTCAGGTGATCTGCCCACCTCGGCCTCCCAAAGTGCTGGGATTACAGGTGTGAGCCACCAAGTCCAACCTAAAACCTCCTTCTATTCAGATCACCAGTGGCCTTCATGTGGCTATATCCAGTCATTGATTTGACATCCTCAGTCTCCATCCTCCATCTTCAAGTGGCCTCCCTTGACTATCTGACCCAGTTGGTCATCATTTCCTGGTAGAATTATTTCTTCATTTGGCAGCAAGAACCTCACTCTCCGATGCCCTCCTCCACCTCATTAGCTGCTCTTTATCTGTTCAATTAGTCTTCCATTTACATGCTAATGACTCCTCGATTGTTCTCTCAAACCTGAATCTTTCCTCTGTACTCCAGACTCTTATATTCAACTACCTGCTTAGTAGGCATCTCAAGCTTAACATGTTCAAAACAGAACGCCTGGTATCTCCCAAGACTACTCCTACCCCAATCTTTCTTTTTTAAAAAATGCTTTCTTCCAAGTGAACAACCTGAAAATCTAGAGGCATCCCTGACTCCTGTCCTCTCCTGTCCTGATGGATCTACCTTCAAAATATGTTAACAATCTGTCTACTTCTCACACTTCCACTGCCACCATGCTGTTCTAAGGTACTTCATCTCCTACCTCATCTATTGCAGTGGACTCTTCTCTCTGCTTCCATTTGTGTCCCTTTGTGGCCTATTCTCTAGGTGATATTTTAAAATCATGTGCTAGGTTAGATTATTTCATTCCTTAACTCCAAACTTCTCAGTGGCTTTTCATCTCATAGTGAAAACTAAATTTCTAGGCCAGGTGCAGTGGCTCATGTATGTAATCAACCCTAGTACTTTGGGAGGCCAGGGTGGGCAGATCACTTGAGGTCAGGAGTTCGAGATCAGCCTGTCCAACGTGATGAAACATCTCCACCAAAAAATACAAAAATTACCCAGGCATGGTGGTGATGCATGCCTATAGTCCCAGCTACTTGGGAAGCTGAGGCAGAAGAATCGCTTGAACCTGGGAGGCAGAGGTTGCAATGAGCCGAGATTGCACCACTACACTCCAGCCTGGACATCAGAGTGAGACTCTGTCTCAAATAAATAAATAAATAAATAAAGTTCTTATAGTGGTCTGTAAATTTGACATAGACCTCTGATTCCCCTTTAAACAAACAAACAAAAAATTCAACACCAACTCAAAGCAGAGGCCTCTGATTGTCAGCTGCACTTCTGACCAGATCCCTTAGAGTCTGCCCCGCTCTCACGCTGCGCCAGCCACAGGGCTCCAGGGCTCCGCTGCCATTCCTCAGGGCCTTGCATGTACTGTTTGCTCTGTCTGGAATGCTCTTTCCCTTGGTGGCTTATTTCGAACTTTGTTCGTATTTCTGTTCAAATGTCCCTCTCTGAGAAGGACTTCCTGTGAACTCCCAACTGAAAGATCCTTCTCTTTTCCTGCTGCTTTGCTGTTATTTTTTCATGGAGGTTAGCACAGCCTGACATACGTATGTATTATATACCTCTAGTTCCCATATTATAAACCCTATTATGCAGGAACTACAATTTTAATTTATATTTTTATTGATTTATTTTTTTGGAGGCAACCCATCCTGCCTCAGGTGACAGCACCCTAAGATCCTCAGCCTCGCCTTTGGTCCTGTACCCCCTTGGGGACCTCCCCCAAGGAGGAGGAGCCAGGGGCAGTGGTAGAGGATAATTTATATTTTTAAACAGTTGTATCCTCTGCACCTGGAACAGTGACTGGGACATAACAGGTATGTAAAAGGAATCTATTAAATGTGTAAATAAGCAAGCCAATCAAAGAAAAGATTCCTCTTTGCATTAGGCCAAGTTTGCAGAGTGCTGTTTTAGATGATGTATATGAAAAAGAAAAGTAATCTAGAAAAAGCCTTGCAAATTTCAGTACTTATTGTTGCTGCCTTTTGGGAAAAGCTCATGTCACCATGACAAAGAAAGATGGGGTCTTGGATTTGAAATTTTTCTGTGAGGCCACCTAGTGCAACTCTCTCTGATGGCCGTATATATCCAGAAATATCTCATTTAATCACCTCCAAGGAGCCCATCCCCTAGCCTTTTTTTTTTTTTTAAACAATTCCTTTATGCTTGATATGTATTGACATGGAAAGGGCTTTTAAGAAAAGGAAGGGGTTTCGTGCCCCTTCCTCAACACCTTGTCCTGTGCATCGCTGCATCTGACGTAAAATGACTTTGAAATCTGAAATACCCATATCTTGGGTGATGTCAGAAAAATGCTCTACTGGGGATGCCAGTGCCCAGAGTATTCCCAAATGAAATAGAAATAGCTTATAAAAGGTCATGCAACCAGGGGAATGCAGGGAGGAGGTACTCACAAGCAGAAAGCCTCATTTCTCCCAGGACTGGCTCTGAAACTGTGGGAGGTGCCGCCAGATTCTATTAACACTTGAACAGTACACTATGAACAGCTCCTGATTGACCAAGGAGCTGCATGGTTCACAGATGGCAGCTCCAAGGTGAATGGACACCATCCTGTTTGGAAGGCTGTTATTTTTATCAAAGAAGGTAAAGACGGATCAGCTCAGTGGACTGAATTGCATGCTGTTTTCCTAACAGTCGTGGAAGAATTAAACAATAACTATTAAGTCTCTGTTTTTTTTTTTGTTTTTTTTTTTTGAGATAAAGTCTCACTCTGTTGCCCAGGCTGGAGTACAGTGGCATGATCTCGGGTCACTGCAACCTCCGCCTCCCAGGTTCAAGTAGTTCTCCTGCCTGGAGGCCTCCTGAGTAGCTGGGATTACAGGCATGCACCACCACACCCAGCTAATTTTTGTATTTTTAGTAGAGATGGGGTTTCACCATGTTGGCCAGGCTGGTCTCGAACTCCTAACCTCAAGTGATCCACCCACTTCAACCTCCCAAAGTGTTGGGATTACAGGCATGAGTCACGGCACCTGGCCTGTATTTGAGGTTTTATTGACTCACTAGCAGTGAGCAATGACCTGGCTCCATGGTCAGGGAAAAGGTCAATGGAAACCTGTCCAATTAAAGAGACGCCCATATGGAACATGGCCCTATGGAAATCTGAGAGGTGCATTAACGTAGAACAAGTCAGTGCCCATCAGAAGAACCCCTTTCCAATCAACAAGCAGATATTCCTGCGTGCTTCTTTGAGGTGGCCACCTGGGTCCACAAGATGAGTGGATATGGAGGCAGTGCAGAGATAGACTGAATCTAGACACAGTCCTCTTGCACCTCTCAGGCACAAAATGCTGGTAAAAACTGTTCTGTCTGCCAAAAAAAGAGATCGAGATTACTAATGGCTTTGGGCAGATTCTGTGGTGGGAAAGCCCTGAACATAGCTGGCAGATGAGACTGATGTTAGCAGCCCTGGGGGTGACAAATGGGCCTTGTCAGGCACAGACACTGACTGTGGAGTGGGCTTTGTTTACCTGGTGGAAGATGTAAATGCTCAGAGTACCATAAAAAACAGAGGGAAGTGTAGCATGACTTTGGACAACTTGGAAACTGACCATCATTTCTTCAGACCAAGGAGCACACTGTACAGCCCATAATGTCCAACAATGGGCAGAGAGATGTCCTCCTGAGAGTAACTGTTTAATAGAGAAGTAGCATGGGCAATGGAAACATTGGTTGTCTAAAACAGGGGGAGATAAAAGCATGAAGGACTGGGCATGCTGGAGATAAAAGCATGAGTGGGACTAGAGCGTCCCCACTAGATTTTTTTTCTCTGTTTTTCTGGTTGAAGAGGAGATGGGGAGAATGATGGTATGGCTATACAGTTCTTGTCAAGAGAGTATGCTGGTATAACAACTATAGTTTTTTCTTTTCTTTCTTTCTTTCTTTCTTTCTTTCTTTCTTTCTTTCTTTCTTTCTTTCTTTCTTTCTCTCTCTCTCTCTCTGTCTCTCTCTCTCTGTCTCTCTCTCTCTGTCTCTCTCTCTTTCTGTCTCTCTCTCTCTTTCTTTCTTTCTGCAGTGACATGATCTCAGCTCACTGCAACCTCTGCCTCCTGAATTCAAGGGATTCTTGTGCCTCCAGCCTCCCGAGTAGCTGGGATTACAGTCATGCACCATCATGCCAGGATAATTTTTGTATTTTTAGTAGAGATGGGGTTTCACCATGTTGGCCAATCTGGTCTGACACTCCTCACCTCAGGTGATTCACCTACCTTGCCATCCCAAAGTGCTAGGATTACAGGTGTGAGCCACTGTACCTGGCTATAATTTTTTTCTTCTCCAAATCATCCAAAAATTGTGTTTTCTCTGCTACCTGACACAGTGGTGCTGGGACCAGGGCTGCAACTACAAGTACCAGAAGCAGGGATGACTTCTAAATAAGAAACTGTAACAATGACAATGTCTTTTTTTTTTTTTTTTTGATGGAATCTCACTTTGTAGCCCAAGCTGGAGTTGCAGTGGCACAATCTCAGCTCACTGCCACCTCCAGCTCCCAGGCTCAAGCGATGCTCGTGCATCAGCCTCCCAAGCAGCTGGGACTACAGGCGCACACCACCATGCCCGGCTAATTTTTTGCATTTTTGTAGGGTTGGGGCTTCACCATGTTGCCCAGGGTGATCTCAAACTCCTGAGCTCAGGCGATCTGCTCGCCTCAGCCTCTCAAAGTGTTGGGATTACAGGCATGAGCCACTGCGCCCAGCCTATGTTTTTAAACCTTATATAAGAATTCCAAAGGGCCTGATGGGCATGTGCCTTCATCTAGCAAAATTGGTCTAAGAATAAATGCAGCTATTGTGCCTGGTGGTAAAAATAGCTCACTAATTCTGCACCTATGTAATCTCGTCCTATCGGAATGGAAGTGGACTGAGAGGGAGGTACTTGGTAGACTTGTATTGCTGCCTATAATCTACACCAGTACAGTGATGATTCTAATGTCCCTTCTAGAGGTGAAAAAGTTTGGGTATTCATGGAGAGAAGGAGAAATGGTCACTGAGAGTAAAGAAGTGAAACCATGGGTTCTTCATTGAGGGAAATTCAATATTATGTTAACTACTCAAAAGAATTTCAGAGCAAGAGATGACATTGCCTCTTAGCTCAGTGATTCAAGGTGTCTGAGAGGATGAAGCTGTGTATTTACCCAGGCGGCTCCTGCTTGTAGAACCTGACAAGATCAAAAGGAAGCCTGCAAACCTGAGTGGCCTCGCCCTGGGAAGATAATCATACAATATGATGGAGTAGACTAATTAATACTGATTATGTATATTCTTTTGATGTAAGGGATCCATGTCGAAAACCAGAGAGTGGACTGTGGTGTTATGATATTTTAGTTTTCATCCATGGTTCCTGGCTCAGATCTCTTAAAATCCCTGGGTTCTCCACACTGCTATCTTTTGTGTGTTTTTTGTCTGATAGTTTCAGGGTGAGGTTAGTCACCCAGAAGACCAAGGCAAGATTAGAGGGTGGGGATTTTCAGCTCACTCCCCAGCCTCTGGGGAGGAAAGAGGGGCTGAAGACCAAGCTGATCATCAATGTCCAACGGTTTAATCAATCATGCTTAAGTAATGAAACCCTATAAAAACCCGAGAGAAGAGGATTCAGAGAGCTTCTAGACAGCTGAATACGTGGAGGTTCCTGGAGGGCGGCTTGCCCAGGGAGGCCAGGGAAACTCCACACCCCTTCCCCAGTATCCCACCCTATGAATCTCTTCATCTGTATCCTTGGTAATATCCTTTAAAATAAACCAATAAATGTGGAAAAAAAAGTCACAGGAGACCTTAATGGCTTTGTTGACATCACCATCTGTTATGCCTAGAACATTCCCAGTTTGAATCCCTATTAAGAAAGGGAAATCCACGTATTTGCCAAGCCTTGCTGTGGGTAAACCAATGTTAGCTTCTTCCAGTTCACTGTAGCTTCTTGAAGAAGCTCCTAGGGAAACCATCTGGTCTTGGCAGTCAGGAAGGTAGTTTCAAACACACAGCCTAGCCCACCCACACTTCAGAGTAATTGTAACTAAAATGGCACTTCTTACATGCCAGACACTGCTCTAAGTGCTTTGCGGGTTATTATCTCATCACATCCGTACAACAACCATAGAAGGTAGCTGCTATTAATATCCCCATTTTATGGATGAAAAAGCCAAGGACATGCATAACTTACTCAAGGAATAGAGCTAATAAGAAATAGAGGTGGGGCACTCCACTTTCAGAGCCCAGTATCTGTTTCCTTTTTTTGCTTGCTGCTCACACCTTTCCATTCTCTGTTTATATCTTCATCTCGGCCTCCAGTTTAGCTCTCAACCTCCTAATATGTTTAAGATACCATAATTACCATTAACATTGATTTAGGAATTGCATAGACCTGAGTTCAAATTCAGATTTTACCATGGGGGGCCGTGTGGTCTTGAGTAAGTCACCACATCCTTCTGTGTCTTGTTTTCCACATTTTTGTTATGCTGGTGATTCAAATATCTACAGGGTTGTGTTAGGGGTTAAGTTGGGTCATGTGTAGAAAATACTCTGCACAGTACCTGGCACACTTTGAGTGCACCCACACAGCAGATATTATTGCTGTTATTGTCTTTGTTCTTACTAAAGTATGCTATGGGTCTTTTTAAAGTTCCAAGGCTCCAGTGGAGGTATTTGAGGTGTTCCCCTGGCCCATTGGCTCCACAGAACCTTGGGGAACTCTCCTTCTAGGCTGCCCCGAAGGTGTCCCAGCCCTGCATTTGCCCATCCATCAGACCTCATGAAGTAGACCTGGATGGCTTGATGCTCACCATTTTTATTCCTAGGTGTACACAATCTACTTGTTAATAATGTGTCCTGGAATCTTCTTAGGGTTGAGAATATTCAGGTCACATTTGCTTTTGGTCCCAGTGTCAGACAAAACAAGCCCCGAATCACCCTAAAGTCTACCCCAGGCCTTCTCTGTTTGTCTTTCCAAGAGTGATGGTCGTTCCTTTGGGATTTGGGCCTTTCAAAGCTGGCGAGGTCCATTCCCACAGTATTCTCACCTCTCTTGACTCTTCGTTGTCTCTGCATCATTCTTGTTCTTTTAGTGGGAGGAAGACCTCGGTGGGGAGAGATGGATTCAAGCCTTCAAGAGAGTAATCGTGCTCTCCCAAGTCCTCTGAAAACCTACTGCCCTCCTTCATTTAAGAACTTTATAGGTTACCAAGCGTTTTCACACATTCTCTCGGCTGGTCCTCCCTGCGGGTCGCTATCCACAGTGTGTACTCCAATCATACTAACATTTTTTATTTTCTGGGAAATTTCCAGCAAATATTTTATTCTTCAAATCACAGATTTGATTTTGATTAAGAAAAGAAAATTATAATTGCTTTTAGCATGAGACTGAAGCATGTTGCTCCTTGATATCTACTACCATTTCTTTCCTAGAGTCTCTTAATGCCAGCTACACAATGATCCTTCATTAAAGACGCATGAGATGCCAGGGTAACATACAGTAGGCTCTGCAGGAAGAGAGATGTGAGTCCAAATCCCAGGTCTGCTTCTCACCAGCTCTGTGACTTTGAGCATGGCATATAACTTTAATTCTTTGTGCTAAATTCAGGCTAACTTGCTCCCTGTCTCATTGGCTTGGTATAAAAATTAAATAAAATAATTAAATAAAGAATTTAGCACAGTCCCTGACCCACAGGATGTACTCAAATATGATTTAAAGTTATTATTACCCTCTGTCAGCCACAGCCACCCACTGTGTGATAAGCTCTATTCCAGGTGCTTTACATACATTATCTCAATTAAACTTTATATCAGTCTTATGAGATAGAATTGATGATATTTATTTTACAGTGAGAATGCTGAGTGCCAGAGAGATTAAGAACCTTGCTCCTGGTCCAGAGTCAACTTTAATGGCAGAGCTAAGTGTTCACCTGGATCCATCTGTCCCTGAAACCTGTGTTTTCTTTCCACTCTGCTTCATGGTCCATAAAGTTTTTCTACTTCAAATATCTAAGCCCTTCCTTCCTATTTAGATCCTGATCCTTCCCTGAACAAATTCTCTTCTTCAGTCAAGCTGATATCTTTAATTTTTGAGGACCCTGCTTTGTATAATCCTACAGTATCTATCAGTTTATTCATTCATTCAAGCAACGACTCTTGAATACTGTGTCTGAGGCTGGGTTATAAAAGTCAAAACAAAACAAAACAAAACAAAACAGGGATTTCACTCTTGGGAAAGTTGTAGAGTAGTAAAGAATTATATGAAAGGAAGTTAACATGGGTGTTTTGGCTGAGATCCTATGACAACAGATTATCACACACCAAAATGTTTTGTGAGATTGACCACCCAGAAGAACTTGTGAAAAGTCGGTGGTCAAGAGTAGTTAGCTCCCTCTTAAGTGCCTCACCTACACCAGGATAGGAGAGTGTCAGGAGGCAAGATGATTTAGAAGAAAGAGGACTTCCTGGTAGAGGCTGCTTCTCCACTGAGCTCAGTGGGCAGGAGCAGGGTACATGTCCCTCACTGGAGTCTACCTAGAAGGGTTTCTAGCAAGAGCACTCAGAGAGCAGGGTGCGTATCTCTCAAAGTTGTAGGTTGCAGTGGACTTAAGCCTGACTCCCACCCGAGACGTTTGAGGGAGAAGAGATGTCCTGGCCAGCTGCTGATGGATGATCCAAAGGAGAGATGGCTACACTGTGCAGCTTGTCCTCTGAGAGCTCTTCAGGGATAAAAATACAACACTCTTTCCATGTTCTAGATGTAAGAGAGTCAGTGTGGGATTGCAGTCTGCCCATTCCATAGGGTTGCCTAGAGTGGGGCCCAGATCTCAGCTGGAGCTATGGGTCACATTCCTGGGAGACTTGGAAGGACTAAACCATCAGCTGGAACAAAAGTGTGCACCCTTTGCATCAAGGGAGCTGTAGGTCTGAGCAATTTTGGAGGGGCCTCCAAAGAACCAACAAAAATATCTCTTAAGAAAAAGAGGCATCTTTAAATATCTGCCATGCTCAAAGAATATAGAACCAGCTTACAAGAATACCAGGCAAGTAAAAATTGTCATGTGCCTCTTGTCTTAATTTCTACCCTTCATCAACTCCAGAGGGGCAGAAACCACTTAGTAACTCGAAGGAGAAGTCTGAGCTCCAGGCTTCTCAGCTAACAGGGGCCTTACCCAGGGAACGGGAGAAGATTGACCTTGGAATCAAGTTTGGATTGCAGATTATTGTATGAAGATGCATTCCAATATCTGAATGCAGGATACTTCGTGATATAAAGGAACATTGACTTTTATTAGTTAACAGTGATTAGAAAATTCATTGGATTGTACAAGTTTTCATTTGAGGCCGGGGGTGACCTTTCCCCATTGAATACATTTTAAAGGGATAATGGGAGCACAGAGATGCTGCTTTCTGCTCACACCCCATGAACCCAGCTTGTTCAGCACTCTAGGAGGGAAGTGTTCCATGAGTGAGGGGGCACTGCATAGCACCATGCGGGTACTTGAGCAGCACTATTGCTGCCACCTAAAATTTTATCTTTCTGTTCTCTGCATTCCTAAGATGAACTCAGCTTTCAAGGTCCAGGCCAATTTTCATTTCCTCCATCCCTGGTCACATCCAAACTTCTCTCCTTGGAACTACCATAACATTCACCTAGCCCTTCTTTTTCTTTTCTTTTTTTAAAAATTATACTTTAAATTCTAGGGTACATGTGCAGAACATGAAGGTTTGTCACATATGTATACATGTGCCATGTTGATATACTGCACCCATCAACTGGTTATTTACAGTATTTCTCCTAATGCTATCCCTCCCCAGTCCCCACCCCTGACAGGCCCCGGTGTGTGATGTTCCCCATCCTGTGTCTAAGTGTTCTCATTGTTCAATTCCCACCTATGAGTGAGAACATGCAGTGTTTGGTTTTATGTCCTTGTGATTGTTTGCTTAGAATGATGATTTCCAGCTCCATCCATGTCCCTGCAAAGGACATGAACTCATCTTTTTTTTACGGCTGCATGGTATTCTATTGTGTATATGTGCCATATTTTCTTCTTTTTTTTTTTTTTTTTTCTTTTTTTTTGAGACGAGGTCTACGCTCTGTCACCCAGGCTGGAGTGCAGGTGGCAGATCTCAGCTCACTGCCAAGCTCCGCCTCCCGGGGTTCACGCCATTCTCCTGCCCTCAGGCCCTCCCGACGTAGCTGGGACTACAGGCCGGGCGGCCACCTCGGCCCGGCTAGTTTTTTGTATTTTAGTAGAGACGGGGTTTCACGCTGTTAGCCAGGATGGTCTCGATACTTCCTGACCTCTGATCCACCCGTCTCGGCCTCCCAAGTGCTGGCGGATTTACAGGCTTGAGCGCACCGCACGCCGGGGGGACCTATGGTGCCATATTTTCTTAATCCAGTCTATCAATGATGGGACATTGGGTTTCGCTTCCAAGTCTTTGCGATATTGTGAATATGATGCAATAAAAATACAGTGTGCATGTGGTCTTTCTAGCAGCGATGAGCTTTATAATCCTTTGGGGGTACTATTACCCGGAGTAACGGGGATTGCTGGATCCAAAACGCGGTATTTCGCTAGTTGTCTAGATCTTGAGGAATCACCACACTGGTCTTCCACAGATGGCTTGGAAACTAGTTTACACTCGCCCACCAATGGTGTAAAAGTGCGTTTCCTATTTCTCACATCCTCTCCAGCATTCTGTTGTTTTCGCTGAACTTCTTGAATGATCGCCATTCTTAACTGGGCCCATGGGAGATGGTATACCTTCATGTGGGTTTGATTGAATATGCATTTGTGCTTGAAGAGCATTTTTTCATATGTCTATTGGCTGCATAAATGTCTTCTTTTAAGAAGTGTCTGTTCATATCATTTTTCCACTTTTTGATGGGGTTGTTTGTTTTTCTCTTGTAAATTTGTTTAAGTTCGTTGTAGGTTCTGGATATTAGCCCTTTGTCAGATGGGTAGATTGCAAAGATTTTCTCCCATTCTGTAGGTTGCCTGTTCACTGTGATGACAGTTTCTTTTGCTGTGCAGAAGCTCTTTAGTTTAATTACATCCCATGTGTCAATTTTGGCTTTTGTTGCCATTGCTTTTGGTGTTTTAGTCATGAAGCCTTTGCCCGTGCCTATGACCTGAATGGTATTGCCTAGGTTTTCTTCTAGCACTTAGCCCTTCCTTTATATTTTTTATGTGTCCTTTCACTCACTCAAAGGCCCAGATTATAAATTTAATGAATATATCATTTTTTGATATTCAGAGTGCTGAACAAGCTGGATTCATGGGGTGTGAACAGAAAGCAACATCACTGTGCTCCCATTATCCTTTGATGCAATATTCCCCTTGATGCTGCCTCTATAGCATCATAGAGTATTTGTTTACTAGGGCTGATAGAATAAAGTACTGCAAATTGGGTGGCTTGGACAAGAGAGATTTGTTTTCTTCCAATTCTGGAGGACAGAAGTCCAAGAGCAAGATGTTGAATGGCTACGCTTCCTCTAAAATTGAGGATGAACCTATTCCATGCTCCCTGCCTAGCTTCTGGTGGTTTGCTGGCAGTCACTGGCATGTTGTGGCTTATAGACTCATCACCTCAACCTCTGCCTTCATCGTCACAAGCCAGTCTTTCTGTGTGCATGTCTGTGTCCAAATTTCCTCTTTTTGTAAAGACACCAGTCATGTTGAATTAGGGGTCTACTGTACTCCAGTATGACCTCATCTTAGATTAACTAATTATATCTGCAACATGCTTATTTCCAGGTAAGTTCACATTCTGGAGTGCTGGGGGTTAAAACTTCAACATATACATTTTGAGGGGACGCAATTCAACCCATAACAGTCAACTATGGGTTTTCCTTCTCACTCTTCTGGAAAGTTCTTACTCCTGCCTCTTTAAGCCAAGTCAATCCACAGACACACTTCACACCCACTAATCTCTAATCATGACCCAGGTACTCCCTCTAGGGTCTGGGCCAATTGTGCGTAGGCCCTTTCCCATAGCCCCTCCTAAATTCATCGAATTCTTTACTTCTTTTTTTCTTTTTTTTCTTTTAACTTTCTGGCTTTGCAACTCAACTTTGATTTCTGCCTCTGGTCTCTCTGGTCTTTTGGGGATTCAAATTTCAGCTTTCTCTATCCAGTAGCCTTTGGCTTGGCTTTTCCTCTGGCTCCTAGGGCCAAAATTGCTCTTGTTCTGGGCGTATGAAATCCAACCTTGACCTCGATCTACTGGTTGGAAGCCTGGTGGGTCCAGCCTGGCCTCCCCTCAAGGCTGCTCAGAGTTTTTGGCAGGCTCTCCTGAACCTCTCTGAAACTCAGGAATCCCGTGTGGAACAGACTCTTGTACCAGAACCTGCGATGTGCTCATAAAAATGCACACAGCTAGGTTTCCTGTCTGAGTCTCCACGCAATTAGGTGTGGCCAGGTGCCTGTTTCTGGCCGATGGAATGTAAGCATAAGTCAGGTGGAACACTCACAGGTCTGGCCCAGAAAAACCCTCCATGCAATCCTCTTCATTCTCTTTGTCCCCATCTGCAGTCTGGGTGCAGAGGGTTCAAAGATCCTTTGAAGGATGAGGGTTTTAGAGCCCTAAGGTGGAAATAATTTAGCCTGGGCCCTGGAATCACACACAGTATAGACAGCTGCCCACTGAATCCCTATGTATATATTATATATTTTGAGGTGCTCTGTCATGGCTGGAGTGCAGTGGCACTATCTCAGATAACTGTAACCTCAAACTCCCTGGTTCAAGCCATTCTCCTGCCTCAGCCTCCCAAGTAGCTGGGATTACAGGCACACACCACCATGCCCAGCTAATTTTTGTATTTTTAGTAGAGACGGGGTTTCACCATGTTGGCAAGGAGGTTCTCGATCTCCTGACCTCGTGATCCGCCTGCCTCGGCCTCCCAAAGTGTTGGGATTACAGGCTTAAGCCACCATGCCCTGCCCTTTGCATTGTTTTATTGGAGAAAAAACCCATAAACTTCTATTGTGCTAAGCCACTGAGATTTGGGAGGTGTTTGTTACCAGCAGCTAGGTATTATAACTTGAACTGAGATGTCTTTGAGGATGAAAAGAAGAAAACTTAAGTTTGTTTCTATCATTATTGCATTTCCCCCTCATTCCTTCCCAAATATTTACCCCTCACCTCCAGTCTCTTTTGAAGAATGGAGAAAGAGAGTTGCTTCCCAACTTTCCCAGTCTGTTGACTATGGAAGGCTCCTTCTCATGTGTGTTGGAGCTGACTTTCAAGTCAGGAAGTCAGGGGGTTGGGCTTATGATTTATAGTTGATGACATGTATGCACTCTGACTTTGGGATTTGCCCCTTCTTGCTCTGTATGTGTGTGTGTGTGTATATACACGCATATATGTATATATATATGCTGTGTGTGTGTGTAACATCCCCTCTGAGCCTTGTTTAGTAGGCTTTTGTAAACTGAAGTTTGGTTTATGGTCAGGGAAAAAACAATACAAAGTAAACTTGACAGAATAAGTGAAAATTCTCTCAGGAGAGGACAAGAAGGGAAGATGATCTGAGGAAGATCTTTCTCCTGCATAGTCTGTCCGATGAATATTTAATGGGTCAAACATGGACAGCAGTTGAATGCAAAGAGGGACGCAGCATCTCAGCATATAATAAGGGAAGCTCAAGACTTTAATTAGCAGAAACTTTCAAAAGCGCATAAAGTGATTAAAGGAGCTTTGCAGAGTGTGTCTTTAGTCCATCCTGAGGATGGAAGAGGCAGGGGTGGCGTAATGCCAGGAGCCCAGGCTTCAGCCAAGATTCAGGAAGCAGACTCTTGCTCTAGCCCCAGTTCTGCCTTTTTCTATCACATGAGCCCTAAAATCCAGTTAATCTCTCTGGGCCTCTGTTTCTTTCTCTAACAAATAATTTTAAGACCCATCTTATAAGGTTGCAATTTGTAACTTACCTGAACATTCAGAACTGTAAAATACAAAGGCTTTACTTCAAACTTGGCTTCCCCTCTTTGGGTGCTATAATCTTGTCCCTAAACTTTTGCCATCACAAGTTGTTCCCTACATTGGGGTCAGATTCTGAAAGATTTCAAAAGCCAGGCTGAAAAATTTGGACCTGATCCTGTAGGTGAAGGAGAAACTTCAAAGACAATGATGGCCACCAGAGCCTTGAAGACTGGGTTTGTTAATCACTTCCCTGGGCCATTTTCTGGCTTCTGTCTTTCCTCTCCCAGGGTTAGGAAGCTGTGAACTTCTGTAATTCCATACTTATCTCCAAAGCTTCAACTCACCGTCCTCCTTAAACTTTCCTCTTGGAGACATGCTGACAGTGTCCTTCAACCTTCTCCGAACACAGAGACATTTGTTGTTGTGCTCCCGGGGTCTGTGGCCTCATTTTGCACAGAACCAAAAAGTGTCAGCTGCCATTAAGATGCTTGTCCTCTTAAGACCACCTGGTAGGGCCTCTCCAGTGGCTTTCTAAGGCCCATTGACCAGATGTTACCTATGCCTCAAGCCTTTTGCCAGACCATTGCTGAAAATCTTCAGGTGAAAATCAAGCCAATAATTTCAGGGAGCCTTAGTACCATGACAAAGGAAGCCCAGAGGCTTTATGAAGGCCCCATTGATTCTTCATGACCTTCATAACCACTTAGAATACACAAAACAAGACTTCTCTGTGGGTACAAGAATCTCAAACAGAAAGGGGGGGCAGCCTTCATCTGATGAAGAAGCCATTGAGTGCTCCATTAGCCTAGGCCTTGGGAGACCCACTGCTCAATTAATAGAAGGAGGGTTTTGTTTTGTTTTTCTAATGTCTTGGAAAACTGAATTTGAAACACAAACAATTGCAAAAGTCAAAGGTGTAGCAGCTTCAGGTTAAATCTTAGGCCCTTTGTAGGTCTGCCTGTAAATGTTGAAGCTGAGAGGTTGACCTAGGAGGGGTCAAGGACTCTGAGCTGCAGTTAAGGAGGCTCAGGTGTCCTGACCACTGTAACCATGTTAGAGACAAGTGGAGTTCCAACGGACAGGCGGCACACTCACAATTAAGGAATATTGAATAAACAAAGGAAGGGTCAGTTGGCTTCTGGGAAAAAGATTTACTTTGATTTTCTCTTTGAGGCCATTGCATAGAGGTTGGGAGAAGGAAGAGCACGTACTGGTGGATAAGCACCTACACGGAAAAAGGCACCTGCTTTCACTCTTGTTGTTATTTAATGGTGGCGGTCAGGCAAAAGATCCACTTGTCCTGGAGTTTTAACATAAATCTCTATCTGGACAGCCCCAGGGCTCTGCCTTAGCTTGGTGACATCAGTAGGTAACTTGCATTGCATGGTCACCATGTTCCACGTAGCCGGCTGAGAGATGTGCAGATGTTCTCTCAGTTCTGTTATATTTTTTAAAATAAAAATCTCATTTTACAAATGAAGAAACTAACACTCAAGAGACGTTGAATGATAATTCAAGGTCACTTAGACAGTAAGTGGCAGCCAGGAGGTCAGGGGTCATAAGTCACCCTACTCACTCCTGTAACCCTGCTCCTAGAATGATGTCTGGCATAAGTAGACACTCCAAAATATTTGTTAAGCAAAGGGTTGAATCTGACTTCAGGGTCTGCGTCATCATGCTTCAGTACCTCAGGGCTAGCAAAGTCCTTCTGGGACTTAACTGTTTGGAAAAGTTTTGTGACTCCTTCAACTCCACTGAATAGTACGACATAGAAACAGTCATATTGATCAGTATTTCTGGGTGGATGTGACATGCCCCTAGTCTAGAGAAGGACATTGAGATTTAGATAAGGGTATCTGAAAGCAGCAGAGGTAGAAGCCAGCAGGCAGGCAGGGACCCAGGGCTATCTTTTTGAACCTGTCAGTAAAGAACTCTGAGTGTTTGGAAAGTCATCTTCCCTCTTGAAGCTGGGTTTGCATGATCTGCAACAAGATGTTTTTCTCTAGCTGTCACTTTTTAAGACCCAAGAGTCCAAAGAGTCTGCAGAATCTCTCCAGGAAACTCATCTATCTGTTTCTCTTCTGAACATTGCCCAGAGACCACAACACATGATGCCCCCCATGTCCATGGCCATTTCTCAGCATGTAGATGAAAACTTACATCCACACAAAAACTTGAACACAGATGTTTATAGCAGCTTTATATTCACAATTTCCAAAACTTGGAAGATGTCCTTAAGTAGGTGAATGGAAACATAAACTGTGGTCCATCCAGGAAATGGAATATTATTCAGCAGTAAACATGAATGAGCTACAAACCATAAAAAGTCATGGAGGAAACTTCAGTGCATATTACCAAGTGAAAGAATCCAATCTGAAAAGTCTACAAACTGTATGATTCCAAACATGACATTCTGGAAAAGGCAAAACTTACGGAGACAGTAACAAAATCAATGGTGTCCAGGGGTCAGGAGGGAGGGAGGTAGAGCACAGAAGATATTAAGGGCAGTGAAACTATTCTGTAGGATACTGTAATGGTGGATACATTTTATTATACATTTGTCAAAACCCATAAAATGTACAATACCAAGAGTGAACCCTAATGGGTTCTGGGTGATGATGGGCTCTTGATAATGATGTGTCAATGTAGGTTCAGTTGTAACACATGAAACAATCTGCTGGGGGATGCTGATGATGGGAAAGGCTGGGAATTTGTGGGGGCAGGGGGTATACGGGAAATCTCTGTACTTTCAGCCCAATTTTGCTGTGAACCTAAAACTGCTCTAAAAATGTCTATTAAAAGAAAAAAAAGTACATAAACACCGTTTGAGAATACTGAAACACATTCACTTACACTTTGTAGAGCTTCTTAAATTATTGCCTTTATGTATTTTCCCAATAAACTGATCCTATTAAAAAACGATAAAATTATGAGGAAATTATCCTGGAAAGGGGTTTTCCTACCCGGAAATGTGTTGAATCACTCAAGTAGATGGTCATGGGGATCTCTCCCAGATCTCCCCTTCTGAAGTGTCACTGAAGGCCTTAAAGTTTCTGTAACTAAGGAGGCTGTCAGGTGGTCTGTCTGGGGTGGGGTCCCAGTATAGTAAGCTTCATCTTCTCACCTCATTTTTCTTAAGGGCGAAGGAGCCGGCATTTGTGAACAACTACAATGGGTCAGACCCACATTTTATCTCTACTTCAAGGCTTTGCTTGTGCGGTTCTCTTAAAACCCTCTTTCCCACCTCAATTTGTTGAATTCTGTTCACCCCTTGCTGTGCTGGGCTTAGATATCTCTTCTTTCCAAGGCCAGTGCACAATCCAGCCTACCTGCCCTCCTCCCTGAGGTCCTCCAGCTCTTGCTGATGTCAGCCCTCCCTTTTCCATGGAATCAGAGAATTCACTGTTCCCAAGGGAACCCTGATCCCCTCTGCCCACATTTGTAGATAAACCCACTGAGGCAACTTGCCCTAACATGCCAACTGTTTAGCCACCCAGCCAGGACCCTATAAGGTCTCTGGGCACCATGAACTATAAACTTGTGCCCTCTCTCAAGTGAGTTTGTCAGCTCTTGTAAAACAGGGAACTAAATAGATCTTACTTTTCCTGTATGCTGTTTAGAACCACGATAGGTTTTGACATCTCTTAGCAGTGCAGATACATGAAGATTAAAAGAGCAGCAGAGCAAAAATGCTGTGGTACTTCACTCTTTATACTCATAGAAATATCTTTCTCTCCGTTCCTTTTCTCTCCATTTTCTAAACCAGCGTTTCTGAACCTCAGTACTATTGATGTGTTGGGCCAGATACTCCTTTGCTTGCGAGGCTGTTCTGTGCATTGTAGGATGCTTGGGAGCATCCCCTGGGCACTGTCCATCAGATGCCTGCAACACTCATCCCCCAAGTTGTAATAATCAGAAATGTCTCCAGACTTTGCCAAATGTCGCCTGGGGAGCAAGATCGCCTCTGGTTGAGAACCGCTGCTCTAACAGCTCCTGGAGCACCTACCCTGTGCCGGACAGTGCTGCAATTTCTGAGAAACTCCAGATCTTCTTCCACCCCCATTATAAGAAATCATGGCTTTGGAGAAGGCTGCTTACAGGAAACCATAAAGTCATTCTCTGTTCTGTCACCTTGACTATGAAGATAACGCAATCAGTTCAGAGAGGCAGGGTTTTTGGAACTTCAAAGCTGAGCCGTAGGGAGTGGAGGGACAGGAGCTGGGAGCAGAAGTCTTATCGGTAGCTTGAATGTTCCCACCCTTATCAATCTAGAAGGAGGGACCCTAGGGGAGAACAACTGGAGAGTCAAAAGGCCAGACCGTTTGCTGCTTCCTACCTGTCTGTGGACTAAAAGGAACCAGGAAATAAGGAAGGACTGAAGGAAGGAATGCAAAGTAGGAGGAATGCTGAAGAGATAGTGGAATTTTGTGGGTGGGGAGTGTGAGTGTGGAGGCGGAAATTTCGCTGACTCTACATGAACTCATGCTGCCCTGGAGTGGACACCAGGATCCTGGAACCACAGAATCTGAGAGCTAGGTCTTGGCATGAGATACGTGAGCATCACCCAGAAGTCACCAGGGCCTCAACTCTGGGGACATGCACTGGGTAGATGCGGCTTTGAAAATGTCTGTCATAGATGATGAAGGCCTGAACACAGGCAGCAGCAATTGGGATGGAGAAGTGAGATTCCTGATAGGATGAATTTACTGAAGATGAGGGCAAATCATTTGTAGAGGTTTCAGGGAGGAGGAGAAATCTAAAATAATAATAATAAACCCCTTTATATTATTTATGATGTGCCAGACACTGTTTGATGCACTTTATATAAATATTAACTTACTCTATCTTTACGACAACTCAATACAGTAGGCACTATTGTAGTACTTGTTTTATAGGTGAGGAAACTGAAACACGGAGATATTTAATAACCTGCAGGTCACAGGGCAAATGAGAAGAACTGGGATCTGAAGCCAGACAGCTCAGTTCTAACACTTGTGCTTTTAATCACTATGTTACAATCACTTGGCAAACAGAACTTGGGCAGCTAAATGGATAGCAATATCGTTAACTCAGGTACAGCCTGAAGGAGGAATAGGTTTGAAGGGAAAACAATGGGTTCTTCATTGAAGATGTTATGTCTGGCATGTGTGTGGGATACCCAGGAGCTGTTACCTGGAAGGTAGTGTAGCAGGTTAGCCCTGAGCTCAGTACAGAGGTCCGGGTAGCTGAAGCCATGGACCTGGGTGTGTGGCTCAGGGAGTTATGTGCAGTAAGGCAAGAGTACCAAGGAACTCTGGAGAACACCAACAATTAGAGATAGAAGAAGAACCAAGAAAAGACAATGAAAAAAAAAAAAAAATCCATCAGTGTTGAGAGTAGGGCCCTGGAAATTAAAGGCGAGGTGAGTTTCAGGAAGAAGGGCAAGGTTACTAGGGACAAAGTTGTAAAGAAGGCCACTGAGATAAGACTTGAAAAGAGGTATTGTTCTTCAACGGTCTCAGGCATTTCTAATTTATTTTCCTAGCCAGAGGGGAAACTTCTTGAGGTCAAGTGTTATTCAGTACTTCATTGGGTTCCTCTTTGGGCTATCCTAGTTTTTAGTGCAATGCTAGGCATGCAGAAGGCATCCTCCAAATACCTGTGGGCTGCTGGTCATTCAGGCTCCTGTTGGTTTTTCTTATTAAGACAATGACTTTATTTATAAGTTTGTCTACACCAGTTGAGAAGGAGACATGATGTTCTGAGTCTTACACAATGTTGGATAGTCTATAACCACTGTACTCGGCATTGATGATGCAGATGATTGGCAGATGCAGCATCACGATCCTCTCTCCCTCAGGAATTGTGATATACATAAAGGCTATCATCATTGAGGACCTACTGTGAGTCTGGCTCTGTAGTGTACATTTGACATTTGTAGCTCGGATTCTCACAACCTGGCAAGGTGGAACTTAGTATCCTTTCTTTCCAGAACAAATGACAGGGTTGAAAGATTGTTGTCGTGCAGGGCCACACCATTAAGCAAAGGCACTGCCAAAGTAAAGATCCAGGTCCATCTGCCTCTAACACCCTTGGACTCAACATGCCCCAAACTGAGCACCCTCCCATCCCCTTCATTGCCACTGCTTTATTTCGGGAGTCACCACCATTTGGGAGAGTTTTACCATAGCTTTTTTTTTTTTTCTTTGTTATTCACTCTTCTTATTTTTTTCTTTTCTTTTTTTTTTTTTTTTTTTGTTCTTTTTTGAGATGGAGTCTCACACTGTCGCCCAGACTGTACTGCAGTGACCCCATCTCCACTCACTGCAACCTCAGCCTTCCTGGTTCAAGTTATTCTCCTGCCTCAGCCCCCCGAGTAGCTGGGATTACAAGTGCCTGCCAACACGTCCGGCTAATTTTTTGTATTTTTTAGTAGAGATAGAGTTTCACTATGTTGGTCAGGCTGGTCTTGAACTCCTCGTGATCTACCCTCCTCAACCTCCCAAAGTGCTGGGATTACAGGTGTGAGCCACCGCGCCTGGCCTGTTCCTCACTTTTCTATTGAACCTTTTTCTCAGAATGCATCCTCCAAACTATAGCTGCAGTAATTAACCTAAGTGCAATTTTGATCACTTCTAAATTCCTTCAGTGGCTCTCTCTTTGTGATAAAAGGGATATGACATTCTATCATATAAGCCAAAACCCCTTAGCCTACTCTACTAGGCTGTCATCATCTGACCCCTTTTGCTTCTCTAGGCCCTTTTTGGCTCACTCATCCTCCCCTCCAGCCAAAGCAACCTCCTTGAACTTTCTTGAACTTTCTTGAAGATGCTCTACTCTCATTTTGCATATTCTATTCTCCAAGTTTCAATGCCCTTCCTCCCTTTTGTTCTGGGTTAATTTACACTTGTTCTTTAAAACTCACTTTACCCCCTCCTCTCAAAAGCATTCCCAGACATTCCTAAATCTTATTAAAAGATCCTCCTGTATTTGCCTCCTCTGAGTACCTTGGCACCCTGGTTTCAGATGCCTCTATCACTGTGCAGCGCCCTTTCATTTCTTTTGTTTCTTGCACTTGACTCTGAAGCCTTGCAGGACAATGGTTACTTATGCTTCCAGTTCAGAGCAGGAGCTGAACTCCTGCCTGTTAAATAAGTGAATGAGTTTTAAGGGATGAACTGCATCAAGGTTGGAATATGATAGAGGAAGGGAGGGTATCAGGAACAGTAAGTAGGTGGAAGCATTGGCCGGAGGGTAGGCATTGCCGTGGGGAGTTGGTGTAATGCTTCTTCTACGTTTACTTCTTGCCGCCACTCCTAAAGGCGTGGAGGATACCCCACCTCTGCTTCCAGACAGTGATAATCCTACTGGGACTGTCTGGGCCAAAGCCTTGCCTTGAGTCTCATCTTCCGAGTCCAGTTTTCTTTTGGCAAGACCAGGACAGGAAACACTTGCACGTTGAAGTTCCCCTGCTATGGAATGTGTGTTGGGACATGACTGAGAGCCAGATGGAAAATGTCTCCGAAATCCTAAGCCAGGCTGGAAAGATAGGTGGATGATAGTGAAGTCCATCCCTGTTTCAAAAATAGTTGGCAGTAAAAGTAATCCAGGATCATGCATCTGAAGTGTTGGAAAAGTTAGCAAGACTCGGGGGCTGAAAGGAAAGTAGCTGAGATGATGAGAAAGTGAGCTATCTCTTCTCCATTATCTCTGCCCTCCCATCTCCAAACTGAAGAAAGCATTTCTGTTCTAGTGGGAACATGATGTCTTTACTGAAAGGAATGCCTAATGGTGGAATTTTCAGATGGTTAAACAATAAGGGAGACCTTTCATGGGGTCAGTTGGGCCCCTGAAGCCACACCCAAGGGATAGCATTAGCTTTTTCTGATTATAAGTCCAGCCTCTATGTCAGTGTGTGACACAATAACCAAGAATATTTGACTGAGTTACAGCTGGTGAAACATTTCCCCCGGTATCCTCAGATTTGATCCATACAACAGCCTAGTGATAAGATTATCTTCTCCCCACCATCCCATTCTACAGAAGAGGAAATTGAGGTTCACAGAGGTCAGGTGGCCTGCCTGAGATCTCACAATTATTCATTCACTCTTTCATCCATGCTTTCATTGTTTATTAAGTACCAACATTGCTCCAGGCAATATTTTCCAACTGAGGATAGATACTAAGTAAGACAGACAGCTCCTTGTCCTTAGGGAGCTTACATTCTAGTTGGGGAAACAAACATGTGAGTTACAAGTTGATAACAAGGAGATAAATAACTAGACAAATAGCATGAGCTGTAAAGAAGATGAAGCCTTGGAAACTGGATAGAAAGTGCCCGGCAATGGGGTGGTGGCAGGATGTATGTGCTATTTTGGGAAGGGTGATTAGGGAAGGCCAGTGGAGGAGACAAAGATAAAATTGTAAGGAAGACCTATTCCATGCTTCTTTCATTGCCCCCTTCCTGCAGGGAGCTGCTGTAGGGACTTCCTTCTTCCCCCACACCTTTTTTATTTTTTTCTTCTAAGGAGCTTCCAAGTACCTTTCTCAGAAATTGATATTGCCAGATGCATATTTCTCAGGGCCTGTAAAGACAACCCTTGGACTCTTCCCAGGGACAGCTCGGAGATGGGGCAAATGCAAGTGCAAGCCCCACTCTGGCAGTGTGTCGGCAGCTGTCCTGGAAAATAAAAACACAGGCCGTTTACAGATTCAGGAAGCTGAAGTGTTTTATGGGCACAGTCATTAAATGTAAACACAGCCTTGTTTCTTGACAACATCTCCAGGAAGCCATTCACTGGGACAATAGAAGGCAGAGAGGAAACTTAACAGTCTTCAAATATTTGAAAGACTGTCATATGGCAGGAGGACCAGCCTTGTTGGGGGCAGTTACAGGGAATTAAAGCAGGGCCAGTGGCAGGAGGCAAGAGGGAGGCAGGTGACAGCTTGGCACTGGGAAAAATTCTCTAGTAATCTCAACTGGCCCACAGTGGAATAGAGTGGCCTTGAACAGGGGTGAGATGCCTCCCTCCACCACTAGGGGTATGCAGTAGAGGTAGAAGGTTCACCTTCCTTAGTACAAGGAATGATTTGCTGATATATTCATTCATTGAACTTGTGCTCATGAAACATTTACTATGTACTAGACATAGATGCAGTAGTGAAAAGACATGAAAGATCTCTGCTTTCTTTCTTTTTTCTTTTTTTTTTTTTTGAGATGGAGTCTCNAGGTGACAGCTTGGCACTGGGAAAAATTCTCTAGTAATCTCAACTGGCCCACAGTGGAATAGAGTGGCCTTGAACAGGGGTGAGATGCCTCCCTCCACCACTAGGGGTATGCAGTAGAGGTAGAAGGTTCACCTTCCTTAGTACAAGGAATGATTTGCTGATATATTCATTCATTGAACTTGTGCTCATGAAACATTTACTATGTACTAGACATAGATGCAGTAGTGAAAAAGACATGAAAGATCTCTGCTTTCTTTCTTTTTTTCTTTTTTTTTTTTTGAGATGGAGTCTCACTATGTTGCCTAGACTGGAGTGCAGTGGTGTGATTTCACCTCACTGCAACCTCTGCCTCCCGGGTTCAAGCAATTCTCTGCCTCAGCCTCCAGAGTAGCTGGGATTACAGGCAGCTACCACCACGCCTGGCTAATTTTTGTATTTTTAGTAGAGTCAGGGTTTCACCATCTTGGCCAGGCTGGTCTTGAACTCTTGACCTCGTGATCCTCCTGCCTTGGCCTCCCAAGATGCTGGGATTACAGGTGTGAGCCACCACACCTGGCTAAGATCTCTGCTTTCTCTGCTTTCATGAAATTTCCATCCTAGTAGTGGAGACAGACAATAAATAAGTGAACAGACAGATACAAAGGTAATTGTAGCTAGTGATGGGTGCCATTGTCCCAATAAAAGGGAATGTAAAAGAATGACTGTGTATTGTATTGTATGTGTATGTTTTGTGTGTGTGTGTGTGTATGTGTGTGTGTGTAATAGATTGTGCTTTATTGGGTGGCCAGAGAAGGCGTTTCTGAGACCTGAGTGATCAGAAGGACCAGCAAGGACAAAGACCTGGAGGTTGGAAGTAGCTTGGTGCATTCGGGAGCAGAGAGAAGCTCAGTGTGACTGGTGTAGTGAGCAGAGGGACAGAGCAGTAGGCAATGAGAGCAGCAGGGACCAGATCCTATGGGTCCTTGTTGGTCCTGGTAAGGCAGCTGGGTATTATGTAAAGGGCACTGGAACCTACTATCCACTTGCATTGAAGGAGCTGTAGCAAGGAGATGATTTTTGGTTGGGAGGTTGGACTGGTTTCAACCCTGGCATCAGAATCACCTAGGAGTCTACATTTGGGATCCAATGGTCTAAGTGAACTCTAAAATTCCTTTCATGGTGAGGATTTGAGGTAGTGATATGAGCTTCCATATGGGATGATATATTTTGCTCCGGATATCTGAGAATGCATGGCCCATTGGAATTTTGCTAATGTATTATCTACAAACCAGTTCATTAGGGTAGGTGGGCTCTAAATAAGCTTAATTCACTTCAACAATTATTCAGTGGATTTTCTTCTATGTGGCAGGCACTAAGTATGCACAAGGGGTAAAGTACAGTGCCTGGAAAACAGCAGATACTCTCTAAATACTGACTGAATGAATAAATGAATGAATGTACCAGACATTCTGCTGGGCACCAGGGACAAAGAGATGAGGAAAAGATGTGTGAGAGACATTACAGATGACTCTGTCTTTATTAGCTCAAGTGATATGGTTTGACTGTGTCCCCAGCCAAATCTCATCTTGAATTGTAGTTCCCATAATCCTCATGTGTCATAGGAGGGACCCAGTGGGAGGTAATTGAAAATTGGGGGCAGTTACCCCCATGCTGCTGTTCTCATGATAGTGAGTGAATTCTCATGAGATCTGATGGTTCTATAAGGGGCTTTTCCACCTTTGCTTGGCACTTCTCTCTCCTGACATCAGGTGAAGAAGAATGTGTTTGCTTCACCTTCCGCCATGATTGTAAGTTTCCTGAGGCCTCCCCAGCTCGGTGAAACTGTGAGTCAATTAAATCTCTTTCCTTTATAAATTACCCAGTCTTGGGCAGTTCTTTATAACAGCACGAGAATGGACTAATACATCATGGGAAGAGAATTGCAGTAGGGGTGTTTGCAAACTGCTAATGGAAGAGTAAAAAGATGGAAAATGTAAGGGAAAGGAATATGTGTTTGAGTTTGGGCACCAGAATACCATAGGGTGTTCCTGCAAAAGGCAAAATGCAGAGACAAAGCTGGGAGCATTTGTAAAATCTGAATTATTTGCTTCCAGTCTGTTGGGTTCTGGCTTCTGGTGTCAGAGGGGAGTCTGCTTTTGATTTTATAGGGACAACAGAGAAAACATTGGATGGTCAGGAACAGGAACTTTAAGGCTTCTCAGGAAGATCAAGCAGCTTGGACACATGGCCTTCTGATTTTCTCCCTTGAAAACCTGTTTGGTTTTTTCCCAAACAGGGAGGATTCTGTCAAAAGTTCACCAGAACTTTCACATCTACCAGCTTTTGTAGCTTGCCAAATCTCTGTGTGCGGCAGTCTGTGTTAACCTAGTCAAATTACCATCAAGTGGCCCGAAGCCACAGCCAAAGCGACCTCACCGTTTTCCTCACCCTAATTTAATCATCTGGGAGTGGATTTCTGGAATTGCCTCTAATCTAGCGAACACATATCTAAGACTCTAAACTAAGCAATTAACCCTTTCCTGGGGCCAACAAACCTTTGGGAGAAAGTACAGTTTTGGTGTCTGCAATTGGATTTAAAGTTTTTATAACTTCTGGGAGCGGGGGAAGAAGGAATTTTGACTCATCCTTATTATGGTCCAGACTCTGCTAGATGTTAATATTCATGACTTCTGCACACCAGTTCTGTGAGATAAGTATTACAAACTCCGTTTTAAGCACAGGAACACAGAGTTTCAGAAGGATTAAGGAACATGGTCAGGACCACACAACTTAATAATTGGCAAGATTTGACTCCAAGCCTATCATCAAGACCCAGGCTTTCCCCCATAAAACCTTTCTGTTCCAGAACTGTTTAGTAAGCAATATTTACATTTTATACATCTTGAAAATTTCCAGTGCTTAGAGATGGAGCAATGCCATTCTTGGGTGCTTATGTCCCAGGGTAGGCATTCTTTATCTTGGCTGTCCATTGGAATCAGAGTTGAGATGAGGATTAAAGAGGGATGAATTAGTTTCCTAGAGTTGCCACCACAATATATATATAAAAAAATAATTATTTAGAGCCCACCCACCCTATATTTTGATATAAAATATATGTATCAATCCCTGGGTCCCAATCCCCAGAAGTTCTGATTTAACTGGATTTGGAAATGTAGCCTGGGCCTCTGTTTTTTTGTTTGTTTGTTTGGTCTCGCTCTGCCATCCAGGCTGGAGTGCAGTGGTTCAATAATAGCTCACTGCAGTCTTGAACTCCTGGGCTCAAGCTGTCCTTCTGCGTCTGCCTCCCAAAAGCTGGGACAGCAGATGCACAGCACCACACGTGGCTAGTTTTTACTTTTTTGTAGAGGTGGGATCTCACTATGTTGCCAAGGCTAGTCTCCAGTGATCCTCTAGCCTTGGCTTCCCAGAGTGCTGGGATTATAGGCATAAGCCACCTTGCCCGGCTTTTTGTAATTTTTTGCCTTTTTTTTTTTTTCTTGAGACGGAGTCTTGCTCTGTTGACCAGTCTGGAGTGCAGTAGTGCAATCTCAGCTCACTGCAACCTCCACCTCCTGGGTTCAAGCAATTCTCCTGCCTCAGCCTCCAGAGTAGGTAGGACTACAGGTGTGTGCCACCACACCTAATTTTTGTATTTTTAATAGAGATGGGGTTTCACCATGTTGGCCAGGATGGTCTAGATCTCTTGATCCCATGATCTGCCTGCCTCAGTCTCCCAAAGTGCTGGGATTACAGGCGTGAGCCACTGCACCTGGTCCTGCCTTTGCTTTTTATCAGCTCCCTAGTTGAGGATGAATGTGTGTTGGTCCCTCATCTTCAACCAAGAGGGAGCATGACCCAAATGAAAGGAATGAGTTGGAGAGAGCCACTGGGTTGTGGAGGGTCAGCTCTGTAGGGGCACCTGGAGAGTCCCGTACATATAGTCCAACAGATCAAACAGGATTAAGATTCCAGGTCTAAATCTCAGAATAGCAGGGGGCGGGGCAGAAATGGGGGGTTTCAAGGTTGGTAGTGTAGAGGGAGAAGAGCTGCATAATCCCAGTGAGAATTGAATTTGGACTGGGGTCGAGGGAATGGGAGACCCAGAAAAGGTTCCAGCATGCTAAAAAAGGATGGAAGGTTGTGGCCTGGGAGGAGCCCCAGTGAGCTGAAGATTTCAATTACACTCTGTCCTAGAGAGATACAGGGATACGGCCACAGAATGATGACGATGATCATAAGAAAATATCTGACATTCACTAAGTGCCAGAAAAGCACTTACCAGGATTCTCTCTCCAAAAGTGGGTTGAATGGTAGCTACCCTCCCCCATCAAGAGATATGTTTATGAACTAATTCCTGAAAGAGTAAATGTGACCTAATTTAGAAATAGGATCTTTGCAGATGTAATTAAGGTAAAAAATCTTTAGATAAGATTATCCTAGATTATCTGACTAGACCTTAAATCCAATGATAAATGTGCTTATTAAGAGACAGGTAGACCAGCCCTGGGTGAAAGAGATAGGTAGAAGGAGATTTGAGATAGAGAGAGAAGAGCAGAGGCCACGTGCAGATAGAGCAAAGATTGCAGCCATAAGCCAAAGAATGCCTGGAGTCACTAGAAGCTGGAAGGGGCCAGGAAGGATTCTCTCCTAGAGCTTCTAAAGAAAACATGGCCGTGGTATTACTTTGATTTCAGATATTTAGCCTCCAGAACTATGAGAGAATACATTTCTGTTGCTGTAAGCCACCTACTTGCTGGAAATTTGTGGTGGCAACTCTAGGAAACTAATTCATCCCTTTTTAATCCTCACCTCAACTCTGAGGCTGGCACTATTACTACTTCTATTTCATTGAGGAAGAAACTGAGACTCAGAGCTTTACAATGTTTTGCACAGAGGTTGCAGATTGTGGGTATAACATGTTAACTTATCTTCAGAGCTTAGGAACACTTCTACCATCTATAAGCTCCATAAGGGCGAGAACTGTCTACTGAATTTCTGCTAGAACCTGAGGACTACAGAGGAGCTAAGGGATCCCGCCTTGCCCCCACGGTTTTTAAACTTCAGTGAAGTTTCGGGACACAAAATCGATGCACAAAATTTCAAGCCAACATAAAAACCAGGACCAGCCCAGGACCAGGAAAAGCATGGTGTGCTTTCATTCATTCAGTGCCAAAAAAGACCCAATTTTTAAAAATTGAGATTAAATTGACATGATGTGAAATTAACCATTTTAAAATGAATAATTCATGGCATTTAGCACACTCACAATGTTGTGCAACTACCACTTCTATCTAGAACATTTTCATTACCCCAAAGGAAATCCTGTCCCCATTAAGCAGTGCCTTCTAGTCTCCTTCTTCCTCCCATTCCCTGTGGTGTTCTCCCCACTCTAGATTTGCCATCTGGACATTTTATAAAAGTGGAAAAATACAATATGTGATCCTCTGTGATTGGTTTCTTCAGCTTAACATAATGTTTCTGGGATCTCTCCATGTTGTGACATATATCAGTACTTCATTCCTTTTTCTTGCTGAATATTCTACCATGTGTGTATACCACAATTTTTCATCTGTTGATGGACAGTTGGGTCACCTTTTGACTGTTGTGAATAATGCTGCTATGAACATTATCATACGAGGTTTTGTGTGCACAAATGTTTTCATTTACCTTGGGTATATGCTTAGGGCTGGACTTGCTGGATCACATGATAACTTGTAGTGAGGAACTGCCAAACTTTTTCACAGTGACTGAATATATTCCAACCACATGGATTGAGTCCTTGCAACCTGCCAGGCACTATGTTTTAAGTTTTGATTGAATGAAATCCTTGAAACCAGTCTATGAGGGATGTACTGTGTTCCCCCATTTTACAGATGAAGAAACGGAGCTTAAAAGAGATGGAATAACTTTCCCAAGATTATGCTTGTGAGGAGCAAGGATGCAAACCTAAGTTTGTCAAGCCCAAAGTTTGTGCTCTTGGTCACAATGTTCTGTTGCCCCTCACTGGTGTGAAAACACATTGAGGAAAAGGAGAGGATGAAAGATTGCCTTTGTATATTCTATAGTGCCCAGCATAGGGTTGTATATTGAGTATGTTTTCAGTAAACACTTGCTGAAGAGGGCTAAGAATCTATTCGATGAGTGTAACAGTATCTATCCATGGTACTTTTTTTTTTTTCTTTTTTTTTGAGACTGAGTCTTATTCTGTCACCCAGGCTGGCGTGCAGTGGCACAATCTTGGCTCACTGCAGCCTCTACCTCCCAGGTTCAAATGATTCTCCTGCTTCGGCCTCCAGCTAATTTTTGTATTTTTAATAGAGACAGGGTTTCACCATATTGGTCAGGCTGGTCTTGAACTCCTGACCTTTTGATCCACCTGCCTCGGCCTCCCAAAGTTCTGGGATTACAGGCGTAAGCCATTGCGCCCGGCCTCCAAGCTACTTTTTACCTCTAATACTTCAATACATTTGTAACAATTTTAACATAAAACAGGATTTAGCTAAACTCTCTCATGTGGCTACAAATCTGCTCTGCTGGAAAGACTTTACAATGTTAGCCAGTAATGTTTAGGCAACTTAGCAACACTGTGGGGCTCTCTATCATACATACAACCCTGCTGGAGATTCGGGTTGAGGACTCACCTTCAAAGTACTTTAAAATGTTGAAGCTGCAGGTGTGGATGAGATTCCCAAGAGGCAGAGCAGAGAGAAAATGAAGGCAGTTAGTTTTTGGCAGAAAAACTGGGAGACGTTCATGTTTGGAAAGTCCTGGTGAAAGAGGAACTTGCTGAGAAGGCACGGTCTGTGAGGTGGGAGGAGAGTCAAGCTCGGGCTCGGTCCCAGAATACAAAGAAAGGGAGATGTCCTCCAGTGACAAATGCTGCTGAGAGTCAGAAGAAAAACATAGAGCACACCTTCATTTAAGTGGGCCTGGTGAGTTCATGCATGGGTCAGAAAGGGTCACCTTGTTCCTAAAATGCAAATCTGTCATATCATTTTCCTGCCTGAAAAATCTTCAGTGGTCCACAGCTGTCTTCAGGATAAAGCCCATGAGGCTTGCTCAGCCTGTTCCTGCTGCCTTCTCCAGCTGCATTGCTCCTAACTCTTCCCAGGTGTCTGGCATTCCCAGTTGTTTGTTTCTTTTGTTTGTTTGTTTGTTTTTTTGAGACAGAGTCTTGCCCTGCTGCTCAGGCTGGAGTGCAGTGGTGTAATTGTAGCTCACTGTAGCCTAAAACTCCTGGGCTCAAGTAATCTTCTGACCTCAGCTTCCTGAGTAGATGGGACTACAGACATGCACCATCTCACCTGGCTGTTTGTGGTCTTCTTAGTGCTTTCTTCTCAGCCATGCCTCTGTGCCTTTGTCTGTTTTCTCAGCTGGCAATGCCTTCTTCATCCTGTTCACTCAGTGAGGTCCCAGCCAGCTCTAGCCTTTACTTCTGGATAAAATCCTCTCTGATCCCTGTTCTTGCCCCCAAAGTAGTTCTGACCTCTTACTCCACCATCTCTAGTTGGACCTCGAGCAAACCTTCTTTAAAACTTTCATCTCTGTATGCAGCAATTGCTTATTTACAGGCTGTGTCTGTTGGTAGACTGTGAGCTTCATGAGGGTAGAGCCCATGTCTCATTGCATTTTGTCTCTTCTGTTCCCAGGTTTGCAATCACTCCTTGACCAATGAATGAGTGAAAGAATGAGTGAATGAATGAGTAGGTGATTGACCAGCTGAGAAATTCCAAGGGTTAGAACTGGCAATGCAGAACACCTGTGTAGGACAAGCAACCACCAGCTGGCACCTGCCTGTTTCTGGTCTGCAATGGAAGCATCCCCAGCCCTCTTTACCCCTCAGACAAACACCTGTGATAACTTTACCTGTCTCTACAAATCATTTCTGTAAGTGAGGCAGCTCAGGATAAGCATGGCTTAGTGAAAAGACGGGCTGGAGGCGTACAAACTGGGGTTTCCTTATTCCTTAGATCTGATCTATGAACTAGGAATAGTATCTTCTACTTTTTCATCTTCAGCCAACATTGAGTGTATGATACTATGCTATGCTAAGTTCTGGGGCTGTCAAAAAAAAAATTATAATAAGAATAAGCCAATCATCCTATTCAAGAGTTCCCATTTCTTGGGAAGAGTTTTCAGGGTTTTTGTGGCAAATGAATGTAAAAAATGAAAATCATAACAGCCCCTTACTAAGTGCTGGCAGTGGACAGAGCAGTGCTCAGTGATAAGTACCTTCTGTAATTATCATACTGAATGCTCGCAGGAAACCTACAAGGAAGGCATCGTTAATTATCTCATTTTGCAGATGAGAAAACAGTCTCAGACAGGTTGTGTAGCTTGAATGAAGGATATGGGCACAAGTCTGGCAGGTACTCCAGAGCCATGGGCTTACCTTCAGCCCCACTGGACTGACCCTCACATACACGGTGGGGACAGCAGAGCTGTGTCTATTGTGTTTTGGGCTTAGCCACATCCGTTTTCAGCTCCCTGGCTGGGGTTAAGGGAACTTATAAGGCCTAACCCCTAGGTTCTAAGCAACATGTTTATCCTTAAAGCCTTAAACCTTTTCTCCTGTGTGAGTTTTTTGTTGTTGTTGTTGTTGTTATTTATTTATTATTATTATTTTTGGGTCTCCTCTCTTGGATTTTCCTTGTCCTGCAGGAGTGTAGCTGAGATTCATTGCCTAATATGGTTCTGCAGCCCCTCCTGCTCCAGTGTCTCTGTATTTGGAAAGGGAAGCATCTCCCTGATCCTTTATGGGGAAAGGGAAATGATTGCTCCTGGCAGTAATCCAGAAACTGCAAAAGCAAGGAGTTGAGGAGTGGGGAAGAAGAAATAGGTTCACAGAAAGAAGGCTGGACTATTAGACTTGCTGGTTGGGAGCTGCAAATATTTAGGTAAAAAAGACTCAGAGTGTGTATCTTATTTGTATCCAGGCACATCTCTGCTCCTGCTGAAAAGACAGGGAAGCCAAGGAGCTGGAAAGAGACATGCAGGAGCCTGGAGGGCTGCTAAAAATAAAGCTGGCTGTCAGGGAACTGGAACTCACTTTGTACATTGCACATAAATACTTCCTCAAACTTCTGCTAGCTGGTGGGGCATGCAAGAGGAAGACTGGGAAAGGAGAAGGAGCCTTGGTTATGATCAGGGACTGGTGGGAGAATGGGGACGGGAGTGCGGATGGAAAGTGTATAGCCCTTAGTAAGTGGCTCAACCTCTAGTTTGGGACTGATGTAGAGGAGAAAGGTGAGGTTTAAGGAGGCTGGGAGGTGGAAGCTTTTGGTTCCAACTAAGTTCTCCTGAGGTTGATGCTCTGGAAGACCACTGGGGGAAGGATGGAGCTGGAGGGGATGCAAGAAAAAGGAGGGGGTGATATTAGTCCATTCTCATGATGCTGTGAAGAAATACCTGAGGCTGGGTAATTTATAAAGGAAACAGGTTAACTGAGTCACAGTTCTGCAGGTCTGGGGAGGCCTCAGATAACTTACAATCATGGTGGAAGGGGAAACAAACACATCTTTCTTCACATGCCAGTAGCAAGGAGAAGTGCTGAGAAAAAGGGGGGAAAGCCCCTTATAAAATTGTCAGATCTCATGAGAACTCTCTTACTGTCATGAGAACGGCACAAGGGTAACAATCCCCTTGATTAAATTACCTCCCACCGGCTCCCTCTTGTAACACATGAGAATTATGGGAACTACAATTCAAGATGAGATTTGGGTGCACACACTGCCAAACCATATCAGGGGTTAACAGTAATCCAGAACCCCCTATGGCAAGGTATTACGCTGCCCGGTACTGGAATTAAAACCTTATCTCAAGCTTGAGGGAGGGATGGTGTCACTATCCCTCTCCCACCCCTGACAACTGTACATGCCGTGGATCAAGAGGTTTCATAACCTGTCCTGGATTATATAGCCAAGTGGCAGGTGGACTTCAACTCTAGAGGTCACTGATTCAACAGGCAAGGTCAACACTTGTGTGAATACTATAGAGACCTCGGAGCACAAGAAATGCCCTTGGACATGGCATAAATGCATGTCCTCTTTGCTGGAAGTGCTCTTCTGTCTTTTGTCTGCTTGAGAGCACCTGCTTATTCCTGAGAAGTCAACTCAAGCATCACTCTGCCTTGAAGCATTTTATTCTGTTCCTCGGTAGATGCAGGTGTGAGCGGCTATGAGCACATTTCAGACACGGCCCCTAATGTATTTCTGTCATCATTAATTTCCATCTGTCTTGTGCCCACAAGGCCATGAGACCCTCCAGAGAAGGCAGAGCAGGTATTTCTTCATCTCTATTACCTACCACAGGGCAATAATTACTAATTGTGGCTAATGGTCATTGAACACGTACCACATGTTAAGTAACTCAAATGCAGCATCTCATTTAATCGTTACATAACCCCATGAAGTACACAGTATTGCTTATGTTCCTTACACTGATACATAGAAACCCAGAAATCACAGAGGCTTAAGAAAATGAACTTAATTTATTGTTCTCATAAATCAGGAATTCCTGACTGGGAAGTGGGATGTCTATAGTGGGTGCTATTGGAGCCCTACGCAGCGTCCAGGTTCCCGCTGGGGGTGCTCACAGCTACCCCGTTTTTCAGAAAATTGATTTCTACAGAATGGCGGGGCGAGGAGAGATGGGTCTGCCTCACCCAGGAGGTCACACCTCCCACCTCGTGGGGTGGCAGTGGTGGCTTTTAGCCAATTACTGCCTGATACAGGTACTAAGGCTGCCTTCCCCACTTGCTTCCAGGCGGGCCCAGCTCTGGTGGAATTCAAGCTCCAAGGCTCCTGTGGAATCTTGCTGCAGATTAGTACCCTGGTGAAACCACATACTTGGTTAGTTCCTTTTCCTGTCCTCTCCTGCTTTTTACACTTCCTTTTCCCTGAAATCCCTCCTTCAGTGAATCACATACACTTTAATCCCTGTCTTAGCCTCTGCTTAGAGGAAACCTGGTCCAAGACAGTAGCTCTCTGCTCCACATACTTAATCAGGAATTCCAGCTGACAGACACTCTGTATTCAGCACACAGCTTCTGAAGTCACCCTGGGGCTCAGCATTCTGCCAGCAGACACGGAAAGGAAGAAAGAGAGCAGACAGCAGTAAAGGAGGTTGCATGAGTCAGGCCTGGACGTGGTACCCATTGCTTCTGTGCACATTCTTTTGGCCCATACTTAGTCACAGCCACACCAAATTGCAAGGGAATCTGTGCAATAAGTATAGGCTGGCTCTGGGCTAGGAAAAGAGAAAAATGGGTTTTGTGACCAGCTGAGCCAGTCTCTGTAATGACAGACACTGTGATGACACCCCATTTTAAAGGTGAGAAAACTGAGGTTTAGAGGCTTTAAGTAATTTGCCCAAGGTTGCAAAGTCAAGACAAAGGCAATTTAATACCAGAACCTGTGTGCTTGACCACTCTGTATGTTACTACCTGTTGTCAAGGGTTGTTGAATACGGTCAACGACCGACGATGCTGAGGTTCTTGTTTGCTGTAGGTCCCTTGACCCCATGGCTGTATGGGCAAGGCTTTGCATTAGCAGCGTGTTGGAACTCACTCTGTCTTGGCTGAGACATCCCTCATTTAAGTTATAAAGTAAATTAGAATAAAACACCTCTGCTCTACGTCTTCCCAGGGACTATCTGAACAGAGTATTTCCAGATTTCCAAGATTAAGGCACAAGACACCTGTAAAGATGAGAGCAGGAAGAAAGAGGCAAAATAAAATAACATTAAAATGGCACCAGTTACTTTCCCTCCAAGGGTTTAGAATTCCTACTGGGACCTTCACAAGGCTGGAACTTTCGGCCCTATATCTCCCTCTCCACTCATGGCAGCCTCCTTGTGGCTCACTCCACCCTAGCCAGTGTAAACTTCTCTCTGAGTGAGAGAGAGGAAGGCTTTCCAGGATGGACTGGGCCTGAGATTGCCTGCATTCATGTTCTAGCTGGATCACTTCATGGCTCTGTGACTTGGAACCTCTAGCTTGCCACTTTTGTGTCCTAGTTTTGGTCTGTAAAATTGTAATAATAATACCAGCATCATAAGTTTGCAGTGAGAATCAAATGAATGTCTGCTAGAACAGTGCCTCTGCATACTAGCATGATGTCTGTGTTTGCAGTTATTACCGTTATTCTTTAGTAAGTTCCTTCCTGGCCCAGGGTTTCACTGTAGGCAGAGCCCTCTACAGTTCTAACTGTGTCATCTTCCACCAGGATTCATGCTTATTGTCACATCCCCGGGGGAGCCCTCCTTCACACTCAGCCTAGGTTTGGCCTCCTCTACCCTTATTTTGCAAGTTTGGGATTAGGTTGAGGCAAAAGAGGGACTCACTTTTGGGTGCAAAATTTTAAGTGGGTGTCCATAAAACCCCCTTCACAATCAAGATAAATAGTATTTTAATGCAATTATTTAGCACATCAAAATTAATGCAAAAAATTCAAGGTGAACAAAATTGCAAATTTTAAATCAAGACCCATGCTCTTCTGAGCCAAGCTGGTGCCTGAAGGAAAGGAAAAATGTATACTCCAGGCTTTTTTGGAAGCAAGCACTCAATAATACTTTCAGTGTCTACTTCTTTGCTTATCTTGCTTTCATTGGAGAAAATTGTCATGTTGGATAAATTCATGTGACCAAATGGCAATCTTAAATGATTTTTTAATTAGCTTAAGGTATAATAAAAAGATAATAAATTCTGCTTGGTAATAAATAAAATATTTAAATGTAAAATAATGTTGTGAGTTTTAATATCCTACTTTTACATTGTTCAGTGATTTTCAACTACTTTAATATTCTGGGAAAAAATAACCATTAAAATATGCAAACTCATGTCCATAGGGGTGCATATTTTCCTTATGCCTTTGGCTGTATTGTGACTTGGCATGATGCTTTAGGCTTTGTTTACATTTTGGATATTTTCTTGAGCATGAGTGTTTTTGTATTGATTTTGATTTGTCTTTTCCCTGTTTGTTTTTGCTCTACCTTAAATTTTGCACTTGGTACCGGTACCTTATTTGCCTCCCCCAATCCTGGCCTCGTTCTTTGGTAACATTTATCAGAACCACAGTTAAATAGTTAGTTGTACCCTTTGATCAGCATCTCTCTTTCCTCATCTGTCCCTTTGCCCCGGCCGCTGGTAATCACCATTCTATGCTCTACTATCTACTTTGACTGTTTCTGATTCCACGTTTGAATGAGATCATGTGGTCTTTTGTCTTTCTGTGCCTGTTTTATTTCACTTAGCATACTGTCCTCCAGGTTCATTCGTGTTTCTGCCAATGACAGAATTTTCTTCTCTCTCTCTTTTTTTTTTTTTGAGATGGAATTTCACTCTTGTTGCTGAGGCTGGAGGGCAATGGGGCAATCTCGGCTCACTGCAACCTCCGCTTCCCAGGATCAAGCTATTCTCCTGCCTCAGCCTTCAGAGTAGCTGGGATTACAGGTGGGCTACCAGGCCTGGCTAATTTTTTGTATTTTTAGTAGAGTTGGGGTTTCACCATGTTGGCCGGGCTGGTCTCGAACTCTTGACCTCAGGTGATCCCACCCGCCTCGGCCTCCCGAAGTGCTGAGATTACAGGTGTGAGCCACCACACCTGGCCCAGAATTTCCTCCTTTTTAAAGGCTGAAAAATATTCCATTGTGTATAGACACCACATTTTCCTCATCCATTTATCAAATAATGAATACCCAGGTTGCTTCCATATATTGATTATGGTGAATAATTCTGCAATAAACATGGAAGTGATCTATTGCACGGAATGGTGGCTCTAATAAATAGTAGTCCATTATATATTTCAAAATTACTAGAAGAGTAGATTTCAAATATTTTTACCACAAAAATAATATGTATGTGAGGTGATAGAATTGTTTTCCAATTACAATGTTACAATGTAAATATATATCCTATATAGAATTATTATTTGTTAATTAAAAATAGAACTTAAAATTTTTTAAAAAAGAACTAAAAAATATCTATTAAGAAAAAAGTTAATAGTGCCACTACTGTCTGATTCTGCCACAAATCAGCTCCCTGAGGGCAGAGGCAAGGCCTATTTTGCTCCCCATTGTCTTTCCTGTGCTGTCACAGTGCCTGATCCCTAGCAGGTGCACAAAAACATGTGCTGAACAAATAAATGAGGAGATTTCTAAAAAAAGGCTGCTCTAGGGCAAGTTTGTGGTTTCAGTTAATTCTTCCAAGTGTTTAAGAAGATAAGTGTCTATTAAAAATCTTCTATGGGTCAAGCACTGATTGTGCAACTCTAGGGATGGTGAAGGCCGTGGCTTGACCATCCGTGGGCTTGACTAGTGATGAAGATTGATGGACACCCAGTTGAGTGTTGACAAGAGAGGTGCTGAGAGAGAAGGGCAGGAAGTCATCTATTATGTGGAATACGAAAGACTGGAGCCGAAACTCAGCAGAAGCCTGAGTCCAGAGCTAAAAGTGGTTATAACGCTGAAACACTCTCCCAAAAACTCAACTGCAACCAGTTCAGCATGTCTCTCCCCATCCCCTTGATATGTATCCAGGGTTGTCACCTGCCACTAGAGTGTCACTCACACCACATAGGGGTTTAGTAGCATCAGTTTCCCTCTTGAAGTAATCTCAGCCAGTCCCTGACATAAGGCAGAGCACGGTTGCCGGGCCTAAGCCACATTCATCTGTTACAACTCTCTAGTCCAAAGTCACAGTTGAAGCAGTGGACACCACCCCTTTGCCAAACAATTGTCAGTCCCCGGCAATGTGCTGGGAGAGCTTATCACAAAGGCCTGGTGGGGCTTCCTGTCATAACTTTGCACAAGGTGTAGGGGTTATCTTTCAGGAACCTTTGGAGTTGAGAGTTGAGTTGTGAACCCTTCCCTGCGGCCCATTTCATCCTGAGATGAGTGTGATCAGGGAGATGAAAAGGGCCCTGCCCGGGTTGTTAAGGTTTACATTATCAGCTCCTTCAGCCTATATCAAAAAGACATTTGTGGTGGCATTTGACCTCACAGAGGAATCTGAGCCATCTGATTGCAGGTATGGAATTTTACAATCTGCCTTTATCTGCATCTGCGATGCATTTAACTCTCTAAGGTGGCAGCTTCCCTTCAGTAACCTGGTTTCAGCCCTGAGAGTTCGATAGAAGACATCTTGCCAGGGAGGAAAGGCATCTGGCCATAACAGCGAGGCTGACAAACCCAGCAGGTCTGGGAGAAAGAAGTCCTTTTCATATTTACCAAACTTAACCCTCCTCCAAGTGTGGAGACACCTGGCTTCTGTTTTTTTTCTAGCTGTATGACCTCAGGTGATCACTTGGTCACTCTAAGCCTCAGTTTCCTCACAAATAAAATGGAAATGATTTTGCCTGTCTTTTAGGATCAGTGAGAATGCACCCAGAAAGCCCAGTTCACAACAGATGCTTGAGGAGGATTTGGTGACTCAAGCACGTGGTTCTCTCCTCCGTGCTCAGTCTCTCCTCTGATCAAAACTAGAAAAGAAAGTACAGCTAGGACAGAGGCATTTAGTAAGTGGGGCTCAGATACTAACTGCAGATACTGAGCTTTGACCCCAATGTTGGGTCTTTCTTAGGACATTTTCTTTTCTTTTCAAACAGATCAACTTTTACAAGTGTACTTTAGTTCACGTTAATTATCCCATTGTAAAAATGCAAATTTATTTTGTCTTCTGCAACTTTGGGGAACTAAAGGTAGGTGCACTGAGCCTTAGTTTGGCCTCTGACCCATGTTTGTCTCCAGAATTGCCCAAGACCGCCTGTGGAACTGGAATCTGCCAGCCAGAGCACCTCTCCCACTGACCCCATTCCTTGAAGCTGGCACCCAACTCTCATCTCTTGGGGTTCATGATGTGGTAGTTTCTCCACTTGGCTCTGACTGTGACTGCCTGGGTGATTCCAGGCAAAGTCTTCTATCTCTCATGCCCTCAGACTCCCAGACTCCCCTTCTGTAAAATGAGGAGGTGCTGTGCAGTATTTTCCAATGTCTCTCAGCTTCTGTTGATGTATCTTCTATTTGTACACCCTGCATGAGCCAGCTGTTGTCCATTGATTAACACTGGCTCATCCCTCAGGCTTGAGTTTTTACATCGGTCATCCAAATTTCTCCTTGACCCACCCACTTCAGAACCCACTTCTTTGCCTCCTTCAAGAGGGTGGCTTGTCAGAGTGATGACGTTTTGTTTGCAGGCAGACCTAAGCTCAAATCTTAGTTTTGCCTCTTACAAACTGTGTGACTTTGGGATGATTCACTTATTTCATCCCCCTGGACCTCAGTTTCTTTATCTGTAAAATGGGAAAGCAGCCATAGAGAACACAAAAGCAAATGAGTTTGGCCATGTTTCCATAAGACTTTACTGATGGAGATAGAAATTTGAATTTCATGTAATTTTTACACATCACAAATAGTATTCTTCTAATTGTTTCAACCATTAAGAAAACGTAAAAATCATTCTTAGCTTGTGGGCAGGCTGTACCAAAACAAAGGGAGGCCAGATGTGGCCTGAGGACTGCAGTTTGCTGAAACTACTCTAGTCTTTCCTCTTTTCCTGGTCAGGGGCTGCAGAAGCTGAGTCCATTCTTCCAGAACCGCTTGTCTTCAGAGCTTATCACTCAAGCTTGGGAGGAAGGCAAGAGGCCCTCCCTTTTCTTTGTGCTGTTGAGGCAGCTCTGGCTTCCCTCTGAGAACTGCACAGGGAGAGGGGCCTTTTTTGGCTGCTTTTCTCCCAGTCTCAGCTCACACCGGGTTTTTGGCGTTGTGTTACATAATTTTGCTAATAGATAATTCGTCCATACAACTCTCATTATGTGGGCCTCTGTGCATCAAGATGCGAATGTCAAAAGTGAGGGGACCTTCAGGCCAATTATTAAACCTGTGAAAGTTCACGCATCTGAAAAATTAGGCATAGGCTATGTATATGCATATCACCTACTCCACTCCTATTATATACACCCCAAGAACATGGTAAAGACATGCAAAAAAAAAAAAAAAAAAAAAAGAGCCAGACCGGCCAGGTGCGGTGGCTCATGCCTGTAGTCCCAGCACTTTGGAAAGCCAAAGTGGGTGGATCGCTTGAGCTTAGGAGATCGAAACCAGCTTGGGCAACATGGCGAAACCCTGTCTTTACAAAAAATACAAAAATACTAGCTGGGTGTGGTGGTGCACGCCTGTAGTCCCAGCTACTTGAAGGGTTGAGGTGGGAGGATTGCTTGAGCCCAGGAGATGGAGGCTGCAGTGAACCGTGATTAATTGCACCACTGGACTGCAGCCTGGGTGACAGAGGGAGACCGTGTCTCAAAAAAAGAAAAAACAAACTGACAAAAAAACCCAACAACAACAAAAAGCCAGCCAGACCTTTTTTTCATTATGAAAATGCTACTTCTTAAAACGTCTGCATCATTGATAGTATCTCCTTTATGCCCTGGAATGCATGAAGGTAGGACACTGTATATGTCTTTTACGGTAGGAGGGAAAGAAAGAAGGGAGGCTCAGGCCCAGACAAGAGGCCTTTATCATTTCCTCTAGGAATTTTTCTTGGCTCTCTAAGGCAGGGAATTGACAGGGATAATGAATTCGTGGCTCAGCTGGCAAATCCAATTAAGCTTATTAACAGGGTGGCCTTGCCTTGAGCCTGCTCTGTGGTGGGACCTTGGCAGAGAAGGAAGTACCTTCTGTGCCTGGGGCATCTGATTCCCCCTTAGGCAGCCGTGGAAGCTGCAGTTAGGGCATTTCAAGGGAGAGCAGGACTGCACCTTTATATAGTCTGTGGTGCATAATCTAGAACTAGGATGAGCAATCATCCCAGTTTTCCCAGGACTAAGAGGTTTTCCTGGAAGAAAAATAACAGAAAGTCTAGGGAAAACTGAGACAAGTTGATAACTTTATATCTTCCCTCAGGAAAAAATGAGGCCCTTGTGTCCTCGAAGGGATGTAAGTAATCTCCTATGTAGATCCTCTAGAACAGGCATTAGCAAACTTTTTGTAAAGGATAAGCTAGTCAATACTTCAGGCTTTTCGGGCCACATGGTTGCTGAGTCGCAGCTACTCAGCTTAGCTGTGGTGGTGTGAAAGTAACCATAGACGGTATGTAAATGAATGAGTGTGGCTGCGTCTCCACGAAGTGTTATTTATGAAAACAGGCCAGATTTGACTGTGAGCTGTACGATGCCAAGGCTTGCTCTAGGAGGTATCCAGTTTTTCTGCCTCTCTGTATGCCACACCTCTCTGTATGCCACACATGTATACGCAAACAGGCACACCCTCTGTAACTTGGTTTGGGAAGCCAGACAGCCCAGTGGTTACAGAGGGCTTGAACTTTGGAGTTAAAAGGATCTCAACTTGAATCTTGGCTTTCCCACCTGCTAGTTGGGTGACCTTGAGGATCGCATCTCTGAGTCTCTGAGCCTCAGTTTCCTCATCTAGAAACTAGAAATAATACTAATGGGATCACTGGGCACGGTGGCTCACGCCTGTAATCCTAGCACTTTGGGAGGCTGAGGCGGGTGGATTGCCTGAACTCAGGAATTCAAGACCAGCCTGGGGAACACGGTGAAACCCCGTCTCTACTAAAAATACAAAAAGTTAGCCGGGAGTGGCAGCATGCACCTGTAATCCCAGCTACTCGGGAGGCTAAGACAGGAGAACTGCTTGAACCTGGGAGGTGGAGGTTGCAGGGAGCCGAGATAGTGCCATTGCACTCCAACCTGGGTGACAGAGTGAGACACCATCTCACAAAAAAAAAAAAAAAAAAAAAAAGAAGAAGAAAAAAAAGAAAAAAACCCCACAAATGGGATCTGCCTGCCAAGATAGAAGGAAAGGGGATTTGGACTTCATCTCTTGACTGGGGAGGTGTCAGAGAACATGCAGTCGTCTCTAATCCACCACAAGAGTGGGCCGGGAGGGGTGACAAGGTTATTCAGCACTTGATACTTCTGTACCTAGCTCCCAGCTAGTCGCTGAAGCCAAACCCTCAGTAAGATGACACACAGCTGTTTTCCTTGTGGAATTCACGTTCATGTAGAAAATTAAAATAGCCAATTATAGTAAACAGGGTTGAGTTCCAGATAGTGAGAAGGCAAGAGTGAAGGAGGCTTCTGATTCTTTAAGAGAAAAAAGTTTCAAAAAGGGGAATACATCACTTTTACTGCCTTAGAGAGCAGAGAGGAACAGCTGCTCAGGAGCCGCCAGGATTGGTCACATGTGCAGGAGGCTTCTTCTTGTGTGAACCTGGGTGAGGCTGTTTGCTGCAGGGGTGTGGGCTCAGGATGTGTATGGATATGTTTATGTGCCTCCTGGCAGATAACTTGTGGGCATGTGGCTATCTGATGACAGAGAAAGGGCAGCTCTGATGTAACAAGAGACATGCTCACATCTGTGACTTGAAGAAGCAGAGACTTTAGGGCCAGAAGGGTCTTAGAGATGCCTCATCCAATTTCTTGTCCTCTTCTCATTTTACAGGTGACTAAATGGAAGACTTGTCCAAAGCCTCTCAGCTAATTGGTCCCCTGATTCCTCATCAAAATAACATATTTCACATATTTCACATGCAAGGCCAGTTAGATTCTGGGTGAACTCAGCGGTTGAGTTCAGATACTGTTCACTTGCTGGCCTCGCCTGATTTGGGGTTGACAGAAGAAGGCAGGTTGAATGTTGAGAACACATGCTCATCAGAGAGGACTGGACACAGTGCAAGGCACAGTTCTCAGAAAGGGCTGGTTGAACTTGAACCTGAATTTTGATTATGCTTCATCTAAACTGCATTCAAAGCCAACATTTAAAAATTTCAACCTCAATTAAAATTCTTACATTTTCATTTAAATGAATAAACCCCCAACTTAAAACTTTTAATGTATGAGCAACGCATAATCATTGCTAAAACATAGAAACAAAAGAGAGAAAATGTAAAAGGAAGTAAAAATCACATTATTTTAATATGACTACTTCTAAAATTTTCAGGTGTACTCTTCCAGAATTTCTTCTATATGTGGTAAGAATATATACATATTTTTTATACTTTACGTTCTAGGCTACATGTGCACAATGTGCAGATTTGTTACCTATGTATACATGTGCCATGTTGGTGTGCTGCACCCATTAACTCGTCATTTATATTAGCTTTATCTCCTAATGCCATCCCTCCCCCTTTCCCACAATAGGCCCCGGTGTGTGATGTTCCCCTTCCTGTGTCCAAGTGATCTCATTGTTCAATTCCCACCTATGAGTGAGAACATGCGGTGTTTGGTTTTCTGTTCTTGTGATAGTTTGCTGAGAATGATGGTTTCCAGCTGCATCCATGTCCCTACAAAGGACA
>NW_016826689.1:55249-67466 GCF_001698545.2 Rhinopithecus bieti
TTTGCTTGTCTGTAAAGGATTTTATTTCTCCTTCACTTATGAAGCTTATTTTGGCTGGATATGAAATTCTGGGGTGAAAATTCTTTTATTTAAGAATGTTGAATATTGGCGCCCACTCTCCTCTGGCTTGTAGAGTTTCTGCCAAGAGATCTGCTGTTAGTCTGATGGGCTTCCCTTTATGGGTAACCCAGCCTTTCTCTCTGGCTGCCTTAACAATTTTTCCTTCAACTTTGGTGAATCTGACAGTTATGTGTCTTGGATTTGCTCTTCTCGAGGAGTATCTTTGTGGCATTCTCTGTATTTCCTGAATTTTAATGTTGGCCTGCGTTGCTAGGTTGGGGAAGTTCTCCTGGATAATATCCTGCAGAGTGTTTTCCAACTTGGTTCCATTTTCCCCGTCACTTTCAGGCACACCAGTCAGACGTAGATTTGGTCATTTCACATAATCCCATATTTCTTGGAGGCTTTGTTCATTTCTTTTTACTCTTTTTTCTCTAAACTTCTCTTCTTGCTTCATTTCATTCATTTGATCTTCAATCATGGATACTCTTTCTTCCAGTTGATCGAGTTGGTTACTGAAGCTTGTGCATTTGTCACGTAGTTGTCATGTCATGGTTTTCATCTCTATCAGTTGGTTTATGGAGTTCTCTGCATTGGTTGTTCTAGTTATCCATTCTTCCATTCTTTTTTCAAGGTTTTTTAGTTTCTTTGCGCTGGGTACGTAGTTCCTCTTTTAGCTCTGAGAAGTTTGATCAACTGAAGCCTTCTTCTCTCAACTCATCAAAGTCATTCTCCGTCCAGCTTTGTTCTGTTGCTGGCGATGAGCTGCATTCCTTTGGAGGGGGTTTTTTGAATTTCCAGCTTTTCTGTACTGCTTTTTCCCCATCTTTGTGGTTTTATCTGCCTTTGGTCTTTGATGATGGTGACGTACTGTTGGGGTTTTGGTGTGGGTATCCTTTCTGTTTGTTAGTTTTCCTTCTAACAGTCAGAACCCTCAGCTGCAGGTCTGTTGGAGTTTGCTTGAGGTCCACTCCAGACCCTGTTTGCCTGGGTATCAGCAGCGGAGGCTGCAGAAGATAGAATATTGCTGAACAGCAGGGTTGCTGTCTGATTCTTGCTCTGGAAGCTTCATCTCAGAGGTGTATCCAGCCGTGCGAGATGTGAAGTGTCAGTTTGCACCCAGTGGGGGATGTCTCCCAGTTAGGCTACTCAGGGGTCAGGGACCCACTTGAGCAGGCAGTCTATCCGTTCTCACATCTGAACCTCCATGCTGGGAAAACCACTGCTCTCTTCAAAACTGTCAGACAGGGACATTTACATCTGCGAGGTTTCTGCTGCTTTTTGTTTAGCTCTGCCCTGTCCCCAGAGGTGGAGTCTACAGAGGCAGGCAGGCCTCCTTGAGCTGCGTTGGGCTCCACCCAGTTGGAGCTTCCCAGTGGCTTTGTTTACCTACTTAAGCCTCAGCAATGGCAGGCGCCCCTCCCCCAGCCTCACTGCCACCTTGCCGTTAGATCTCAGACTGCTGTGCTAGCAATGAGGGAGGCTCCATGGGCATGGGACCCTCTGGGCCAGGCATGGGATATAATCTCCTGGTGTGCCGTTTGCTAAGACCCTTGGAAAAGCGCAATATTAGGGTGAGAGTTACCCGATTTTCCAGGTGTTGTATGTCTCAGTTTCCCTTGGCTAGGAAAAGGAATTCCCTTCCCCCTTGTGCTTCCTAGGTGAGGCAATGCCTCACCCTCCTTCAGCTCTCGCTGATTGTGCTGCACCCACTGACCAGCACCGACTGTCTAACACACCCCAGTGAGATGAACCTGGTACCTAGGTTGAAAATGCAGAAATCACCTGTCTTCTGTGTCACTCACACTATGAGCTGGAGGCTGGAGCTCTTCCTATTTGGCCATCTTGGGTGCTCCCGAATGTATTTTTTAAGCAAAATTGAGAGCACACTGTAAAGCTCTATGACACTGAACAAGTGACATGAACTTCCTGAGGTTTAGGACTCTTCAACAAAACAGGAGTGATGATACCATGAGTATTATTGCTTCCTCTCAAAGTGCTGCTGCCATGCTGTAGGAGGCCCAAGGCATACGGACAGGCCATGCATGAGTGCTCCAAGAACCAACCCTGCTGAGCCCAGCCTTAAAATCATCCCAGCCCTGGCATCAGCCACATGAGTGAAAGATCATGGGTGATTCCAGCCCCCTGACATTTGAGTCATCCATAGCTATTTGTCTTTCTAAATTAGACCCCAGACACTGTGGAGCAGAGACAAGCCATCCCCACTGTGCTCTGTCCAATTTCTGACCCACAGAAGCAGCGTGCATAATAAGATGGTGGTTGTTTTATTTTACATTTTGCATATGGTGCGGTTTGTTTTGCTGCAGTAATGTCTATAACTGTACTGTTAACTTTGAGGAGCACTTTAGAGCAAACTCTCACCTGTGTGTGGCACCCCTTTCCATTTCCTCGAGGAGCTTATTCTTTGGGTTGCTTTCTCTCTATCCTAACTCCTCTGTCCCTCCCATTCCTTCCATTCAGCCTAAAAGTGGAGTCAAGCCTTCTGCAATGGGAGAATCCCTTCCCCTGTCTCCATCATTTTGAACTATAATCTTTCCCTCACCAATTCCTTGTCAATTCCATTCCTGAAAGGACATTTTGTACTTCCTACCTTGACTGTGTTCAGTCTAGTTTATGCTATAAATATTCTCATGTCAAACTCATCATAAGACTCTGCCTAAAGGCCATTTTATGCCTGTTGATCATGCTCAGTGATCTGAAAGTCCTCTCTTCCTCAGTTTCCAGGTTACCTACATCTCTCCTGTGACCCCTTTTCCCTTACTGAGTGATCTTTGGCAATTTTCTTCTATTCATAATTTCTAAACTACCCCCGGATGGTCCCCTCTATTGCTGTTGTTTCATTGACCATCTCTGGACAATTCTCAAATCAACACAATGAGGATCTCCTTAGCCTCCAGTCAATGTTTAGCCTGTTCAAGAGACATCCCCAGTCGTTTCTTCAGTGCCTTGAAACTTATGACTCACAGGACTAAACTTAATGAGCACTTCTCCTTAAAATCTACTTTTTTTTATTTTTTATTTTGAATTCACGACAATGTCAGGTGTTCAGTCAGGCCTTAGCTTCTAGAATCAAACAGATCTGAGTCGACTCATGATTCAGTCACTTAATAGATATGTGTCCCTGCAGAGATTACTTCACTTTTCTGAAAATCAGCTTTTCCTCTGTAAAATGGGGATAATTGTGTTTTTACTTCATAAAAATATGAGAATGTAGTGGTTAGAAAGTGTAACTGTTACCATTATTAGTAATTTCAAAATGTTACCTTCTCTGAGCATGATATAAGCATGCTCATACAGAATATTTGGAAAATTCTATGAGACGTGAGGATTGCCTGAGGCCAGGAGTTCAAGACCAACCTGGACAACAACTCCCCCTAAGATAAAAAAAAAAATTAAAAAGAAAATTCTGGCAAGCATTTTGTGATCCAAGGATCAACACTGCTAACATGCTAATGTGCTTCCATTTCTCCTGTCTTTTTTTAAAAAAATTTTTTTAGAGATGGGTTCTCACTCTGTTGCCCAGACTGCAGTACAGTGGTGTCATCATAGCTCACTATAGCCTCGAACTCCTGGGCTCAAGCTATCCTCCCACCTCAGCCTCCCAAGTAGCTGGGACTACAGGTGCACACCACCACAAACAGCTAAGTTTTAAATTTTTGTAGCAATAGTGTCTCATCATGTTGCTCAGGCTGGTCTCAAACTGCTGAACTCACTCTCCCAAAGTTTTCAGATTATAGGTGTGAGCCACTGCACCTAGCCTCTCTTGCCTTTGTGTGTGTGTGTGTGTGTGTGTGGTGTGTATGCATGAGCCTGTGTTAGGAAAGAGGGCTTCTCTGGATGGCTCTACCATTTTCTTGGCCCCTCAGGGTAGATGGCTTCATGTCATCCTTTACCTTCTCTCTCATATTCTCATCCAAGTCACGAAATCTTCCAATTGTATTCCCAGATTTCTCCCAGATGCAATATTCCTTCTCCCACACTGCCACTCTCGTAATTTACCTATTTCCCCATCTTCAGGCTCTTTTTTCACTTTTTATTTTAAATTCAGCATGGCTGGTTTCCCCAAACCAAAAATCTGAATGTGCATCTCCCTTGCTGAAAACACCTCCCCGGCTGCTCTCAATTTCTGGTATTAAGTCCTCTCCTTCCATTCCAGCCTTCTCTCTCATCTCTCCTGTATTCACTCCAGCCATATTCCCTGGAAGAGTCAGACCTGGTCATGCCTGTGCCCTTCAATATGCCACTTCCTCTGTCTCAAATCTTTGCCTGCTTTCTTGCCCTGGAAAACTCCTACCTATCCACCACATCTGAGCTCAAATGCCAGCTCCTGCATGAAGCCTCCCCATTTCCCTCTACCCCATAAGACAAGAAGCTCTTGTGCCTCTTCCTCTACGTACCCCTTTGTACCTTGCCACTACTCTGGCTATACATTCTGTAAGGTATCAGGTTACTTGTTCTCTGTGAATTCCTTATGAGAATTGCATCTGCAGTAGCTGGAACAGGGCTTGGCCCATGAAAGTTGCTCAGCAAACATTTCTTGAATAAATGAATTGATGGGTGGTGTGATGTGGAGTATCAGAAAGATCAAAGGATACTACGGAGGAAGACCTAAATTGGCGTTTTGTTTCTTCCATATTTTCACCTGCATGGTTCTGGGCAAATATCTCTAAGCCTTGTGGGTTTTTGTTGTAGTTTGTTGTCTTTTTAGCAAGGTTGATGAGATGCTGCAATGAGATGGTGTAAAGGAAAATGTGAAAATAAAAATAAAACACTATGCAAGTATTCTTTATATGATTATTATTAATTGAAAAATAAGTAGCAGCTGAGGCTCAACATGGTCTTGCCTGGTGACCATGCTGTGTGCATAGGGACTTGGTTGAGAATGGGAAGTCCCACGTCTAATCGTAGGAGCCAAGTGCCTTCAGACAAGCCCTCCTTCCAGTTCCCTTCTGGGTCAGGTGAGGATGTTTGTTCCCATTCCCTCTTCCCTATGCTTGTTGTGAGTCTCAGGTGAGATAATTCTTTTTAAACATCCATGTGGATAAAGTGCCTGGAAAAGGTACTGAAACTATCCAAATGCACAATGCTTATTCTGGTGAACCTGACACCCTCCTGGGAGGTCCGTGCTCCTAGCCTTTGCCTGGGCTCCCCAGTTTCAATCCTGCTTTGAGTCTCATTTGACTAATATCATGTCTCCTGGTCCTAAATGAGGCTGCAGGCTAGTTCCTTCTTTTGATTCCACCCCAGTGCTATGGTGGATTCATATCAAGACTTGACTCCCCCAGAAGCTCACTATTAAATTAAAATCTACCCTGTATCCAGAAGGGAAGGACCCTACTTTTCTACTCTCTGTTGTTCTCGCTGATGCTATATCAGGGAAGCTTTCCATAACCTTCCAGACAAGGTTAGCCTCCTGAAGTTCAGTAATCTTGTGTTCCTGCTTTTTAACTTTGTAGTTTTATCACAGTTATCATGGTATCGCTGTTTGTATTTGTTATCAGTGTCACTCTGGACCATATCTGGTCCACTCCTCTTTCTCCTTTGCTTATCACAGTGCCTAGCACATAGAGGATGTCAACAAATATTTGTTAAGCAAATAAATTAAAGAATATTCTGAACTTAATTCATTTCTTCTATGTGCATTGCATATTTCTATTTCAGTACCTTTGCTCCTGCTGTTTGCCCAGCCGGGAATGTGCCCACCTCAATTCCTTCTTGCATGCACACACACACACACGCAAGCACACATGCCTATTAAATGAGATAATGCATGCAACACACTTACCAAGCACAGTAAGAACACTTAGTAGTAATTAACACCCGCTGCTGCATGTCTGTCATACTGAGCCTCTAATCTACATCTCCTCAATTGCCTACCACTTACTGCCTAGTGCACATAGCATGTACTCACTCAATACTCAGTTGCATAAATGCACCATCTCTGGAGTTTGTCTTCATCATGGAGATGGAATGGCATTTATGGAGCCAAGTGGTGGGTGTTTTTACCCCACTTTCCAGATAAAACACTGGTGGTTGACAGTGGAGAAGAAACTTACCCATTGTGCTTGGTCCTGAGCTTGCATCATAGGTGAGAGTGAGGAGGTGATGGATACAAAAAGAGCAAGACAAGACACAGTTCTTGTGCTTAAGGACCTTGAACTTTGACTCTGCAGTAAGCAATGAACTGTAGTGAGCATCCACACCAGCCCTAGAGGCAGACAGACATGGCTTGCACCTTGGTGCTGCTACTCATCATCCTTGGGACCTCAGGGACTTACTTAACCACTTTAAGCTTCAATTTCCACACACCTAAAAATAGGATCCAAGTAGCCCAATGTCACAGGGTGGGTGTGCCGCATGGTAAGGGCTACCAAGATCACCTGTGAATTGTTGATCATCCTCCTGGCTTTCTTCCATGGAGAGGTGTGTTGCATTCCTCTCTCTTTTACCACATGGAGGTAGAGGAAAGATTTCTTCAGTAATCTTCCAAACTTCCCTCCTCTCTCCAGCATCACTTGGTTAGTGCTTGTGCTCTTCCCTGAGATTTTGTGTGAGTCAGTGAGTACAGCAGGGAAATCACTGCGCGTGAGCCTAATTGAGACGGAGATATTGGCAGCAGGCTAGGCATACAGGTGCCTTGAGAGTCTTGCCAGACGGCTTCTGCAGTTTCATGATCCTCCCTGGGGTAATCTAAGCCTTCATCAATTGGTGTCTCTGGGAGCTGTTCTGTTGCTACTTTACCAGCCACCTGTCGCTCAGAACCCACAAATAGTCTACACCACGGTACCAGCATAAGGATGGGGAAGTGCCAGTTTTGGTGTTTGATGAGCAAGGTTATTACTTTAGAAAGGCTACAGCCAGGGGACTGAAGGAATGGGAAAGGAGAGAACCCCACCATGATTAAATATTCATTGAACAATCTCGCTGCTAGTGTCAAAAAAATGATATAAAATAAAACGGATGCTGAGACTCCAGGTGGTACCAAGGGAGTCTTGCTCCCTTCCCATTCCTGGTTCCCACACCTTTCATCAGATGAATATATCTCTCCTTACACTAAAATATTCTTGCTGTCTGAAGCAGCTTTTCCAAAGGCCAACTCCTGACTTTTCAAATTATATCCAAATGACAGCCAAATGTTCTTTGTGTTCCAATAAGCTGAGTTCACAATATGGATGGGTTGGCTGAGGTAAAAGGTAGTACTGATGCTTCCTGTGAACAGAGGGCCTGGGCTAGGAGAAAGGTTCTGGGCTGGGCCAGGTTGTGCAGTGTGCCTCCATGCTGCCACCACCTGTGCAGTCCAAATCTTCCCCTTGCTAAGGCTGCTGGTGGTCTCCTGCCTGAGATCATGTTCTTCTGTCCTCTTTCAAGTTCAGAGCATTTGACTTTGTTAGTCAAGAATTTTGAAATTCTCTCCTCTGGGGCTTTTGAGAAGCACTTTTATGCAATTCTTCTCCTAGCTCTTTGCGATTTCTCATTTTTCTTCCACTGGCCCTACTTTTAGATGCTTTCTTTAAGTTCTTTTTTTTCATCTTGATTCCCTTTTAGCTTTAAGCATTCTTTCTGAAAGACCACATTCATCTCTTGTATTGTAATCAATAATTGTAGTAGGTGGAGCAATGCTGTCCCCCTTTCAAAGATGTCTATGTCTTAATTCCCAGAATCTATGAATATGTTACTTCACATGGCAAAAGGGACTTCATGGATGTAATTAATTCAATGATTTTCAAATGTGAAGATGATGGTGGCTTATCTGGTTGGGTTCAATGTAAACACAACATCCTTCTAAGAGGAAGGCAAGAGACTTAAGAGTCAGACAGAAAGTGACATACATAACAATGGCAGCAGAGGGACAAGAGAGGTCAGGAGATATATTAGGGTTCCCTAGAGGGACAGAACTGATGGAATATATATATGGGAGTTTATTAAGTATTAACTCACATGATCATAAAGTTCCACAATAGGCTATCTGCAAGCTTGAGGAAGAAGGAAGCCAGTCCAAGTCTCAAAACTGAAGAACTTGGAGTCTGATATTTGAGGGCAGGAAGCATCAAGCATGGGAGAAAGATGTAGGCTGAGAGGCTAGGCCAGTCTCACCTTTTCATGTTTTTCTGCTTGCTTTGTATTCACCGGCAGCTGATTAGATTGTGCCCACTAGATTAAGGGTGGGTCTGCCTTCTCCCACTCACTGACTCAAATGTTAATCCCCTTTGGCAACACCCTCACAGACACACCCAGGATCAGTACTTTGCATCCTTCAATACAATCAAGTTGACACTCAGTATTAACCATCACAGGAGATGCTACACTTTTGGTTTTGAAGATGGAGAAAAGTGCCATAATCTAAGGAATGCAGGTGGCCTCTAAGAACTGGAAAGGCAAGGAAATAAAACGGATTTTTCCCTAGAGTCTCTAGAAGGAATAAAGCCCTGCTGACACCTCATCTTGATTTTAGCCCAGTGAAACCCATTTGGACTTCTGACTTCCAAAGGTGTTTTTTAATAAACTTATGTTGCTTTAAACAACTAAATTTGTGATGATTTGTTACAGCAGTAATAGAAAACAAGTACAATAATCTACCTAAGAAAAATCTACATAGCATTTGGTGGTCGTGGAAAACTGTAATTAAATCCTGGTTCTGTCTCTTACTAGCTGTGGGACCAAAGGCAGATTATTTGATCTCTATGGTACTAGTTTTTTTCCCCAACTATAAAATGAGGAAAAGAGAATCTCTTACGTCTCAGATAAAATTGGGCTACTCTGGTCTCCTCCCACTACATGGCACAGTCAAGCTATCTGCACAACCAATCATCTCAGAAATGCTATAGGGAATTTCATTCTTAACACGCGGCAAGGCTTTTCTAAATATCTTTACCAGTCTCTTTCTTTGTTTCTGTCATTTTTCTTTCTCCTCTCTCTCTCTCTCTCTCTCTCTCTCTCTCTCTCTCTCTCTGTGTGTGTGTGTGTAATAGGATGTTAAAAATGAGACCATTTCTGTCTCTCTGACTTCAGCAAGAAAAATCAATAAAGAGAGAACCTCCATCTTCCAAGGGAAGTGCTACCCCATCCTGACGGGCCTTGCAATGGGAAGGCTGAAAATCAGAATACTGGGTCATCACCTACCTTTAGAGAGTCAAACTGGAGCCCACAGGCAGAATGCTGCCTGCTAACTGTTTTTGTAAATAAAGTTATACTGGAACACAGCCACGCCCATTTGCTTAAGTATAGCCCATTGCTCTTTTCTTTTCTTTTTTAAAAAAATTGCAGAGTTGAGAATTGCCACAGAGACTGTTTTGCCTGCAAAGCTTAAATAATTTACTATCAGGCCTTTAACAGAAAAGCCTGGCTGACTACAGCTTTAGGATTTAAATAGCTGATCTAACAGGACCATGTGTGGGGCAGGGTTGTGGAGTGCTGTAGAAATTTCCTCCCCGCCCCCTGCATGGTGAGAGCGGCTTCAAGCACCACTTGAAGAGCTTGAGATGCACCCTCTAGGGTTTAGGGAACCCAGTGGACAGTTATTTGACTTTTCCTGAGAAATCTGAATATCAACACTGTGACTTCTTCACTGGGGCTGCATAGCAGAGAGAAAGGACTGACATTTGTGGTGAATATTTCCATCAATTGTGGTACTAAAAGTTGCTGGGGTCTCTCTCATGAGCAGAAATGAGCTGAAGCTTATGTGGTCTTCCCAGAGGTGAAATGGAACACCAAAAAGAAAGCGTTTCTATGAAGTGGACCACCAAATGCCAGGGCTGAGGGTTAGAGTTAAAGGTGGTCCCAGGAGAAAAAGCAGTGACTATGAGAAAGTAATTTAAAGTTCCTGGTGGGGAATCTCTGAGAAAGCTACGAAGCATCTCTTGGAAGAAACTGCCAGCCTTTACTACCTCCAGGTCTGGAGAGCACCAAGGCTGGATAGTGACAGTCCCAACTGACTAGGCCTCAACATTCTCCTCTAATTCTTCTTTCCATAAGCCTAACTCTGGAATATTCAGGGTCCAAGGCTGGCTTGGACCAGATAAAGCAGAAAGACAAGGTGGGCCACAAAATAGAGAAAATATCTACAGCATCTTACAGGATCCGAGGTCTGCATCTTTCCTGAGCCTGGGAGAGATGAGAAGTTTCAACTCTGAATGAAGCCCAGAGAAGAATCATTGTCTTGACTTAGGCACAATAATTGAAGGGAGAATGGCAGTGGTGGTCTTTTTGGTGGCCAAAAGCAATTGGAAATTTTATTACCAAGTAGTGATTGTAAAAACCATGGAAACTGAGAGTTCATTCAAGAGCCAAGGGAAGAAATAGTACAGAGGTAGTTTGGGGGGCAGTGGTCAGAAAGAGAAAACTTGCTTTCTGTTCTCACCTTAGTGAGTTCAGCCTCATGGCTGAACTATGCGTAGGTTATTTCTCATTGCTTGACACAGCAGCTACCCCATTCCCCTTGTCTGTCACCAAAACTCCCCCAAACTATCTCCTTCCATTCCAATCTGAGCTGAGTTTTTGCCTCTTACTCCCTTTTCTGATGTGTTATCGTCAGTCTTCTCTCATTAGAATGTAAGCTGCATGAAAGCAAGGGTTTCTGTTTCCATCGCAGCTCTGCCTTCAGCACCTAGAAGAGCGCCTCTCACAAACGAAGGGTCCAGTTACAATAGTCCTTTCTATCAGTAGCATCACTTTCCAGGATTTCCTTACAGAGTTTCAAAAACTCTTGTAAGTTGAATGGAAAATTCCAGAAATAAACAATTCATAAGTTTTAAATTGGGTGCCTTTCTGCGTAGCGTGATGAAATCTCACACTGTCCCACTTTGTCCTGATCAGGACATGAATTCTCCTCTTGTCCGGCATCTCTGTGCTGTAGATGCTCCCTGCCTGTCAGTCACTTAGCAGCTGTCTAGAATATCAGATCGACTGTTATAATATTGCAGTGCTTCTGTTCAAATAACCCTTATTTTACTTAATAATGGCCCCAAAGCAGGAGAGTAGTGATACTGACATATTGTTACAATTGTTCTACTTTATTATTAGTTATCGTTGTGAATTTCTTACTGTGCCTAATTTGTACATCAAACTTTATCATAAGTGTGTATGTATAGGCAAAAACACAGTATATATAGGGTTTGGTGCTATCTACTGTTTCAGTAATCCACTGAAGGTCTTGGAACACAGCCCCTGTGGATAAGGGTGGACCATTGTAATGGTTTTCTGCTAAATAAGAGCATGGGGCAAATAAGTCTTGTCTTTCAGATTACCTTTCAGTTCTCAGAAGTATCAATTGCCTCAGTTAATATAAAATTCATATCCAAGATTCTTTCTCTTAGACAGTAGTGGAAGGAAGAAGACAGAAGTGGGAAAGGATGGGAGAGAAGGCAGGAAAAGAGAGAAGACAATGCTGGGGAGGAGGTGGAGGTGGGATGAAGGCTCAGGTGGGGAGAAGATACAGGTATAGAAGGCAGGAGGTGGGAGAGGGCTATGGTGAGGAGAAGGCAGGCAGGAGAAGGCTGTCTTTCTCTGTTTCAAAGGGCTTTTGATAAGGTGAAATTGAATAATGTATATGAAATGCTGAGAACATTCTGTGGGATGTAGTATGTGCTCAAAATATTTCTTACATGTAGCTAATACTTTAATAGTTCTTCCTTGTTCACCTGTCTGCTGGACAACTCCCTGATGGCAACTCAAAGCCAAAGTCTCTCAAATGTTACTCATTTTTTCCCCCATCTAACCTGCTCCCAACTCCTGTGCTCCCTCTAGAAATTAGTAAAATAGCAAAACTCTCTTGCCTCTGAGGTGAGATGCGACGTTTTTCCCCCTGGTGTCCAGTTGGCCACCAAATCCTCCTTCTGGATGCCTCTGGGACATGTTTATTCCGGACCACTCCCACTGCCGCAGGTTGAACCCAAGTTCTTGCATTAACCTCATGTGTTTGTGTAGTCCCTCCTTGTCATGCATGACTGTATTAGTTTGTTCTTGCATTGCACAGGTGTTGGAGAGGATGTGGAGAAATAGGAACACTTTTACACTGTTGGTGGGATTGTAAACTAGTTCAACCATTATGGAAAACAGTATGGCAATTCCTCAAGGATCTAGAACTAGATGTACCATATGACCCAGCCATCCCACTACTGGGTATATACCCAAAGGATTA